>NW_027195923.1:92500-122550 GCF_038502225.1 Cherax quadricarinatus | reverse complement strand
TTGACAGATGATGTGATGTTCGCTATATTGTGCTAGAATTATGGTATAGTACTAGAACTGTAGTATGTAGTACTAGAGCTATCTAACACTGTTAAACGCAAGGTTGCTTACTTAGGTATTCCGCAGTCAGTTCACTATATATGCAATTATAAAGCTATTGTTTCCGAGAGTACTGAGCCCTCGCGGCCATACGGAAGAACAGTAACCACAGTGCAAGGTATAGCAGTATCTGTTATTGATGCTGGAGGCAGCTTAGTGATACATATCTTTACACGTGTACACAGTGACAGATTACATGTACGCCTCTCACACGTACTGCCGGTCCCCCACTACACTGTCGAACAATACCTCTTCACCTGAGTTATGGCTACAACTGTGAGTGTTTTCCAGGGGGAAATTTCGTGACACATGGAACGTATATTGTTATAGATTACATTTATAGACAGTCTGTGTTATAGAGGAAGACAGAGTGACCTCAAGATATAGAGTAGGGGCTTAATAGATACTTGCTGTCACTTAAGAAGAAACATAGCTGACGTTTATAGGTATATATTCCGTGTGAAGCAGAGGCAGTAACATATTACACCCAACCTCCCCACGGCTGAGTGTTGTGAGATATGAATAGCGAATATCACATTATCGCACACCGGCAATATTTCTTCCTTAGTACACAGGTTAGAGGTTTGCTACGTTCTTCAGTGGTTCACCCTTGTTACAGAAGTGTACTGAGGACAGTGCTGAAGAGAAGACACTCGTGAAGATCACGCTTCGAGCATAATGGAGGAGCACTGCAGGAGTTAACTCTCCCATGCTAGGCAGGTCTTTCTCAAATCCAAATCACCGATATCAGTTTTATGGGTTGATCTGATAAAGCTCTAAGCAGAGCGAAACGTCGTTACAATAGAAATCTTATTCGTCATCTGTATCTATTTAACTGTGGTGATTCATTTATCAAACAATCTGCCCATTTATTACAGCGATATTAATTTTTTTTTTACTTTTAGAGCCAAGTTCATGCAGGTGGATCATTTAGGCTGCAATTATGAAAACTTTAATTCCTAAAATAGGGATTAAAGTAAACTTTCAGAGTAAATGCACTGATACTCATATTGTCCTGTATATACACTTCGTAATCCCCATCTCGGAGTGTGTGTTGTGTGTGTGAATATATATATATATATATATATATATATATATATATATATATATATATATATATATATATATATATATATATATATATATATATATATATATATATACAACAAATGCACATACACATACAGACAGGCTTGCAGCCTTGGAGCCTGAATAGGCTGCAAGCCTGCTCCAATTACTGGCTTCTCGAATTTAACCCCGCCAAATGCAAAGTCATGAAGATCGGGGAAGGGCAAAGAACACCGCAGACAGAGTATAGGCTAGGTGGCCAAAGGCTGCAAACCTCACTCAAGGATAAGGATCTTGAGGTGAGTATAATACCGAGCACATCTGAGGCGCACATCAACCAGTTAACTGCTGCAGCATAATGAGCGCCTGACAAACCTGAGAATAACGTTCCGATACCTCAGTAAGGAATCGTTCATGACTCTGCACATCGTGTACGTCAAACCCATACTGGAGTATGCAGTGCCAGTTTGGAACCAATACCTGGTGAAGCACGTCAAGAAATTAGAGAAAACGGAAAGGTTTGCAACAAGACTAGTTCCATAGCTAAGGGGAATGTCCTACGAAGGAAGGTTAAAGGAAATTGGCCTGACGATACTGGAGAACAGGAGGGTTAGGGGAGACATGATAACGACATACAAAATACCGCGAGGAATTGACAAATGGACAGAGACAGGATGTTCCAAAGATGGGATACAGAAACAAGGAGTCACAGTTGGAAGTTGAAAACTCAGATTAGTCAAAGGGATGTTAGGAAGTATTTCTTTGGTCATAGAGTTGTCAGGAAGTGGAATAGTCTGGTAAGTAACGTAATGGAGGTTGGAACCATACATAGTTTTAAGGCGAGGATTGAGAATGCTCATGGAGCAGGGAGGGAGAGAGAGGACCTAGCAACGATCAGTGAATAGGCGGGGCCAGGAACTATGACTCGACCCCTGCAGCCACAAATAGAAGAGTACAAATAGGTGAGTACACACACACACACACACACACACAAGGGCACGAGCCCTGTCCTGGGTCCTGCTGACTGCGATCTTTCTCTGTACATACCCACTTGTTTCTGCGTGGTGCATTGATATAAAAATCGCTTGTGAGGGCAGAACATATAGGAGCAGATTGAAATAGCTTCAGTTCATGCTTGAGGCTCACTGACGTGCCCGGACTGGTGAAGAAACATGACTTGTGAACCAGGCTGCCCAGCTGATGTGGTATTCGTGGCTGAGTGAATAAGAATGCTGCCTGGGAATCTTTCGCATCTCAGTAGTAGTATTGAGTAGTAGTATTGACTGCGATCTTTCTCTGAATATACCCGCTTGTTTTTGCGTGGTGCATTGATATAATATATATATATATATATATATATATATATATATATATATATATATATATATATATATATATATATATATATATATATATATATATATATATATATATATATATATATATATATATATATATATATATATATATATATATATATATATATATATATATATATATATATATATATATATATATATATATATATATATATATATATATATATATATATATATATCTGGAGAGGGTTTCAGGGTCAACGCCTCCTCGGCCCGAGCTGAGACAGTCTCGTGGTGGATCAAGATCTGGTCAACCAGACCGTTGCTGCTGGATGCACGCAAACTGACGTACGAACGACAGCCCGGCTGGTCAGGTACTGACTTTAG
The DNA here is from genome assembly GCF_038502225.1 of Cherax quadricarinatus. Classification (NCBI taxonomy): domain Eukaryota; kingdom Metazoa; phylum Arthropoda; class Malacostraca; order Decapoda; family Parastacidae; genus Cherax; species Cherax quadricarinatus. The sequence continues at coordinate 119,677 of NW_027195923.1, read as the reverse complement.
GCGCCTATCCAGTGCCTTCTTGAAGACAGCTCGGGGTCTATTGGAAATCCCCCTTATGTATGCTGGGAGGCAGTTGAACAGTCTTGGGCCCCTGATACTGTGTTTTCTCTGTGTGCTAGTGGCTTACTCAGATCCATTTTTTTTTTTGCTCCAGCTTACCTGCTAGTCCTCCATTGCTCTGTTTGTCAACTTTAGCTTTTAAATTTTTTCATCTTTATCCGGGATTTTCCCGAATATTTAGGTAAATCGAGTTTATCTAATTGTATTAGACACCCATTGCAGCTGAACACCTTAGTTGTGGTGAAAAATGTAGTAAACCGACTCGAATGTATTCTGCCCATGGGTTGAATTCCGTAGTGTGGTGGTCTGGTGGATACAGTCTCCGTCCGGTGGTCTGGTGGATATAGCTTCCATCTGGTGGTCCAGTGGATACAGCCTTCCTCTGGTGGTCCAGTTTATACAGCCTTCTTCTGGTGGTCCAGTGAACACAGCTTCCATCAGGCGATTCAATGGATACAGCTTCCGTCTGGTGGTTCAGTGGATACTGCTTCCGTCTGGTGTTTCAGTGGATACTGCTTCCGTCAGGTGTTTCAGTGGATACTGCTTCCGTCTGGTGTTTCAGTGGATACTGCTTCCGTCTGGTGGTTCAGTGGACACTGCCTCCGACTAGTACAGTGAATACTGCCTCCATCTGGTGATCACTAATTTGTTTAAGAGGTAAACTTTAACTGGAATGGCATGTAAATACCGAGAAGGAAGTCTAAATGCCACATATATACAGTGGATACCTGTATTAACCACAACGTGTTGCCCACACATTAGGCTTCATCAAATCACAGACAATTTCAGCACTCATGTCCTGGCCTAACCAGTGACCAGCTAGACAGATGACCGCATGATTCGCCGTAGGAGCACTCGAAGCTGCGCACACCTGTACGCAGGTGCGACCTCATAAACTGCTAGTAACGTTCCCATACATCAGATGCTCTGTGATCATTGTGTTTTTAAAGCTCCATGACCCCTCCCCTTCCCTCAACTCAAAACGATGAACCATGCCGGGGAAGATTGACTTTCGCATTTAGTAATTAGTACTGCCATTACCATTGCTCGACAGCCATTTTTAAGTCTGTGGCAATTATTATTATTATTATTATTATTATTATTATTATTATTATTATTATTATTATTATTAGCTTTATGATTATTATTGTTAATATTATTAGCATTAACTTTAACATTATTATTATTATTATTATTATTATTATTATTATTATTATTATTATTATTATTATTATTATTAGCTTTATGATTATTATTATTAGCTTTATGATTATTATTGTTAATATTATTAGCATTAACTTTAACATTATTATTATTATTATTATTATTATTATTTTATTATTATTATTATTATTATTATTATTAGCTGAAACGGTAGTATTAGTGATATATGAAGAGGTACACGTTTTGCAGTTTTGTTGTTACGGATGCTACATTACAGATGCGTAACAGGTCATCCATCCATCTCTCATGATAAAGGATCATAACTATGCGGATCCTTACACGCCGAAGAAGAAACTGTCGGGGCCGAAACGTGGATCTGAGAAGTCCTCAGGAAAATTTATATATATTTAGTGACACGATTGCAAACAAACCAAAGTACGGGTGGCGATTGAACTCGCGGCAAGTGAGTCGTAAGACTCTAAGCCAACGCCTGCCGCGAGTTCAAATCCCACCCGTACCGCGATTTATATATTTAGTGTGAGTGTAGGTAACTTAAAGCGAATATTGGTATATGAGAGGTTCCACAAGATTTCAATACTCTTCACAAGAAGTTAAAAAAAAAAGCGGAAAAAATCTGCGAAACCTTACCGAAGAAAAAATAATAACTGAATTTTAAAGGGACGGGGGGGAGACATGTTAATCCCATTGCCACATGAAAGGGAACCAATTAGGAAAAAAAGGGGTTGCAATTAAGGCTGACGCGGATAAAGATAATAGAGCTTTGAGGTCGACGCTATAGAACGGGGATCGACAAGAATGGTCGATTCAAGAGAGTGAAAAAGGGGACTGATTGGCCGAGCCAATGGTGTTTGCGGCTGCGTCCCCAACAGCTCTCGAGGGAGCCTGGGCTCACTGCACGCTGCTGGCTCAGGGGCAGTGATGGCAGTTGCAGACCGCAGCTACACTCAGGAAGACACAGAGATACGGGCAGACACAGAGCTACAGATACAGAAATACAAGCAGACAAAAAGATAAATACAGACAGAGATACAGGCAGACACAGAGGTATAGGCGGACATAGAGGGACAAGGATATAAACTTGCAAAGATAGCCTTACAGGCAAGAGAAGAAAAGAAAGAGAGAGAAAGAGAGAGAGAGAGAAGAAAAAGAAGGAAGCATAAGGACAGTATGACACCTGGTGGACGGTACCTAAGTTACTCCCCAAAGACGATGATATAATTCCATCCCCTAATTTGAAGACGATAGCGTCACGCCACTAATGGGTCTATGTAATGCCAAATGGTCCAGCAAACCAACTCTTCCAATATCAAAATTTATTCCTCTAAAAAATTTATTTCTCTGCTTGTTAATCTTTCTCATTCGATAATGAAGATGCTCCTCTCATCTAACGGAGGTCTGACAGAGTAACTACTCTGCAGTTTTCTATTTTGAGATTAATGGAAAATACTATTATGTAGTGGGGCAGGGAGTGAGATGTGTTGTAGAGATGGTATAATTGCTTGTCTGTGTGTGTGTGTGTGTGTGTGTGTGTGTGTGTGTGTGTGTGTGTGTGTGTGTGTGTGTGTGTGTGTGTGTGTGTGTACATTTATCTATCTTTTGTTGCTGAGGTCTGAGGTTGTGTCTCAATGTCCCGAAGAAACATTTCCTGACAGTCATGTCTGTAACTACCATCCCTATCCCCGTTCTATCTTTTAACGTTTATGTCTTTTCCTGTCCACCCTATGTAGACTTCTAGATATCTTATACGTCTTATTTATGTTTCTCCCAATCCTTCTGCTCTCTGTCAATAGATTTTCGGGGTAGCTCCTTGCGTTAAGAGCCCTCCACCAGCATCAAGGCACACACACCTATTGAAGAATAAACCTAGTGTAAAGCACCGATCGAGAAATATAAGAGGAGACCGTCAGATTCAAGTACCTCCGCGCATATCCGCCGCGAAAATCTGTATTCGCGAGAACCGGAGCAGATGGAGCCTGGTTGAAATTAAATTCCTGAGAAAATATGACGATGGTGGGTGTGAATTCTTCGACGCGGGGCAAAGAATTTCTATTAGTCATCTCTGCAGTGGAACGAGTCTATTGGTAGGGAAGCAGGGGAGTGTTGGAGAGGGCGCGTGTAGCGAGGAGCAGGATGACAATACCTGGCACATAAAGAAATAAAGGCAAACATATACACAGAAAAAGAATCATATATATATATATATATATATATATATATATATATATATATATATATATATATATATATATATATATATATATATATATATATATATATATATATATATATATATATATATATATATATATATATATATATATATATATATATATATATATATATATATATATATGTACATATATCTGCAATAAAATCACAGTAAACTATGTTCCTTGATAATGTGAGAAGTCATGAACCACACTGGACCAATACCTTGGAGTCCAGCTTGCGCTAGACTTTGATCCAAGGCAGCCAGCTTTCAGGGAGAAGGCTTACAGCTTTGCATCTCATCCCCTGCATGCATCAGCCTTACTAGAGATTTTAACAATGCAAGGAATTCGAAAGAGCAGGCGAAATATACACAAACACTGATCGCCTGCTCTTGCAAATTCCTTGCATTGTTAAAATCGTTCATGCACGCCTGCTGGAAGTCCAAGCCCCTCGCCCACAAAACCTCCCTCACCCCTTCCTTCCAACCTTTTCGAGGACGACCCCTACCCCGCGTTCCTTCTCCTACAGATTTAAATGCTCTCCAAGTCATTCTACTTTGATCCATTTTCTCTAAATGACCAAACCACCTCAACAACCCCTCTTTAGCCCTCTGACTAATACTTTTATTAACTCCACACCTTCTCCTAATTTCCACACTCCGAATTTTCTGCATAATATTTACACCACACATTGCCCTTAGACAGGACATCTCCACTGCCTCCAACCGCCTCCTCGCTGTTGCATTCACAACCCAAGCTTCACACCCATATAAGAGTGTTGGTACTACTATACTTTCATACATTCCTTTCTTTGCCTCCATAGATAACGTTTTTTGACTCCACATGTACCTCAATGCACCACTCACCTTTTTGCCTTCATCAATTCTATGATTAACCTCATCCTTCATAAATCCATCCGCCGACACGTCAACTCCCAAGTATCTGAAAACATTCACTTCTTCCATACTCCTCCTACCCAATTTGATATCAAAATTTTCTTTATCTAAATCATTTGATACCCTCATCACCTTACTCTTTTCTATGTTCACTTTCAACTTTCTACCTTTACACATACTCCCAAACTCATCCACTAACCTTTGCAATTTTTCTTTAGAATCTCCCATAAGCACAGTATCATCAGCAAAAAGCAACTGTGTCAATTCCCATTTTGTATTTAATTCCCCATAATTTAATCCCACCCCTGTCCTGAACACCCTAGCATTTACTTCTTTTACGACCCCATCTATAAATATATTAAACAACCATGGTGACATTACACATCCCTGTCTAAGACCTACTTTTACCGGGAAGTAGTCTCCCTCTCTTCTACATACCCTAACCTGAGCCTCACTATCCTCATAAAACTCTTTACAGCATTTAGTAACTTACCTCCTATTCCATATACTTGCAACATCTGCCACATTGCTCCCTTATTCACTCTATCATATGCCTTTTCTAAATCCATAAATGCAATAAAAACTTCCCTACCTTTATCTAAATACTGTTCACAGATATGCTTCAATGTAAACACTTGATCTACACATCCCCTACCCACTCTGAAACCTCCTTGCTCATCCGCAATCCTACATTTTGTCTTACCTCTAATTGTTTCAGTTATAACCCTACCGTACACTTTTCCTGGTATACTCAGTAAACTTATTCCTCTATAATTTTTACAATCTCTTTTGTCCCCCTTCCCTTTATATAAAGGGACTATACATGCTCTCCACCAATCCCTAGGTACCTTCCCCTCTTTCATACATTTTTTAAACAAAAGTACCAACCACTCCAACACTATATCCCCCCTGCTTTTAACATTTTTGTCATGATCCCATCAGTTCGAGCTGCTTTACCCCCTTTCATTCTCCGTAATGCTTCACGTACCTCCCCCACACTTACATTCTGCTCTTCTTCACTCCTAAAAGATGGCATACCTCCCTAGACAGTGCATGAAATTACCGCCTCCCTTTCTTCCTCAACATTTAAAAGTTCCTCAAAACATTCTAGCCATCTACCCAAAACCTCCATCTCCCATCTACTAACTCCCCTACTCTGTTTTTAACTGACAAATCTATACGTTCCCTAGACTTTCTTAACTTGTTTAACTCACTCCAAAATTTTTTCTTATTTTCATTAAAATTTCTTGACCTCTCCCACTCTATCATCTGCTCTCCTTTTGCACTCTCTCACTACTCTCTTCACCTTTCTTTTACTGTCCATACACTCTGCTGTTCTTATAACACTTTTGCTTTGAAAAAACTTTTTCTCTTTCATCACACCCTTTACTTCATCATTCCACCAATCACTCCTCTTTCCTCCTGCCCCCACCCTCCTATAACCACAACCTTCTGCCCCACATTCTAATACTGCATTTTTAAAACTCATCCAACCCTCTTCAACTCCCCCACTACTCATACTTGCACCAGCCCACCTTTCTGCCAATAGTCGCTTATATCTCACCCGAACTTCCTCCTCCCTTAGATTCTCTTCCCTCCTAATTGTTGTTGCCACCTTCCTCTTGTCCCATCTACCTCTTACTCTAACTGTAGCTATAACTAAATAATGATCCGATGTATCAGTTGCCCCTCTATAAACATGTACATTCTGGAGCCTACCCATTAACCTTTTATCCACCAATACATAATCTAACAAACTACTTTCATTACGTGCTACATCATACCTTGTATATTTATTTATCCTGTTTTTCATAAAATATGTATTACTTATTACCAAATCTTTTTCTACACATAGCTCAATTAAAGGCTCCACATTTTCATTTACCCCTGGCACCCCAAATTTACCTACTACTCCCTCCACAACATTTTTACCCACTTTAGCATTGAAATCCCCAACCACAAGTACTCTCACACTTGGTTCAAAACTCCCCACGCATTCACTCAACATTTCCCAAAATCTCTCTCTCTCTCTTCTACACTTCTCTCTTCTCCAGGTGCATATACACTTACTATAACCCACTTTTCACATCCAACCTTTATTTTACTCCACGTAATCCTTGAATTAATACATTTATAGTCCCTCTTTTCCTGCCATATCTTATCCTTCAACATTATTGCTACTCCTTCTTTAGCTCTAACTCTGTTTGAAACCCCTGACCTAATCCCATTTATTCCTCTCCACTGAAACTCTCCCACCCCCTTCAGCTTTGTTTCACTTAAAGCCAGGACATCCAGCTTCTTCTCATTTATAACATCCACAATCATCTCTTTCTTATCATTTGCACAACATTCACGCACATTCAGGCTTCCCACTTTGACAATTTTCTTCTTATTCTTTTTAGTAATCTTTACAGGAAAAGGGGTTACTAGCCCATTGTTCCCGGCATTTTAGTTGACTTTTACAACACGCATGGCTTACGGATTAAAGATTCTTATTCCACTTCCCCATGGATATAAAAGACAAAGTAATAAGACCAAGAACTATTAAGACAAAATCAAAGAAAACTCAGATGAGTGTGTATAAATAAACGTGTACATGTATGTGTAGTGTGACCTAAGTGAAAGTAGAAGTAGCAAGACATACCTGAAATCTTGCATATTTATGAGACAGACAAAAAACACCAGCAATCCTACCATCATGTAAAACAATTACAGGTTTTTTTTTTACATTCACTTGGCAGGACGGTAGTACCTCCCTGGGTGGTTGTTGTCTACCAACCTACTACCTATATATATATATATATATATATATATATATATATATATATATATATATATATATATATATATATATATATATATATATATATATATATATATATATATATATATATATATATAAATATATATATATATATATATATATATATATATATATATATATATATATGTATATATATATGTATATATATATATATATATATATATATATATATATATATATATATATATATATATATATATATATATATATATATATATATATATATATATATATATATATATATATATATATATATATATATATATATATATATATATATATATATATATATATATATATGTAATAACATCACAGTAAACAGGTGATTTCAGAATATGCAAAACAACCACTGTGAAAGAATAGAGAAATTCCATGCGCTTTCGTGCCTACTCACATTTCGTGAGTAGTCACGAAAGATGTTTTAACTTTTTAAGACTCTAGCCTGCCAGGAAGTTATTTAATATCACATGTTGCAATACTTGCAGAAGAGCACACACAAAAACTGGAATTCTTGACAGGTACAGCATTCAAAACTCACTTGGAATTTTAAAATTACTGTTATAACATTTCTAAGACTGCATGTACACTTCGTTTTGGCTAAAATAATATTTTTGTGAGTTATTTAATACAAAATATGTTTATATAGTGTGACAGTATAGTGCTGGGAATCACACTTTAGTTAGAGCTGTAACAGTCAACTCCATTGGAATCATAATTTAATATTTGTGTATTGTGGCTGTAAAATCCATACCATCTATGCTAAATTTTTAGCTAATGCAGTTTCAGTGCCTCATTCTTTTTACCCAGTGCAACAGACGTAATACTTTTTCTGACCTATTGAAATAAGGTTCAAAATGACATAAAATAAAGAAATTACTGCCTTCTTATGAAGCCAGATTTGCTGAAATTATATACAGACATACAGTATGGAATACTACATATGTCTGAAACATAATTTCTTTAGTGTTCGTTTCAGTGTGAGCTTGAGGAGTAGCAATGAATAATGACACTCAGTAGGTTAAGCAGAAGTAGTACAGGATAGTGAAAATGTTGTCTTTGTCAAGAAACAACAACAGAAGTAGTACAAAGGCAAAAAATAGCTGCCACCTTGATTCCGACCATTCAGGTTACAAGACTCTTGAGAAGAACATTCCAGTTTTAAATATGCACGATTCTTCTCAGAGACACTAAGTTGTAAAGAAAGCATGAACCTGCTTTATTTTATTCTACAGTTTCCTGGTGTTATACTTTCAATGACTTATTATGGTTTGTATGTTGTTATGCCACTTCTGGAAATTTATCCTGATAATTGTGATTGATTGATCTCTGAAACGTTGAATATATACTTCCATAAATGTCCTAACAAGATTTTAAGTCTTTATAATCTATATATATATATATATATATATATGTATATATATATATACATATATATGTATATATATATACATATTTATATATATATATATACACATATATATGTACATATACATATATATATATATATATATATATATATATATATATATACACATATATATATACATATATATATATATATACAAATATATATATATAGACATATATATATATATATACATATATATATATTTATATATATATATACATATATATATATTTATATATATATATACATATATATATATATTTATATATATATATACTTCAGGTAGTAGGTTGGTAGACAGCAACCACCCAGGGAAGTACTACCGTCCTGCCAGATGACTGTGAAACAAAAACCTGTAACTGTTTTGCATGATGGTAGGATTGCTGGTTTCTTTTTCTGTCTCATAAACACGCTAAGATAACAGGGATATCTTGCTACTCCTACTTACACTTTGGTCACACTTCACAGACACGCACATGCATATATATATATACATACATCTAGGTTTTTCTCCTTTTTCTAAATAGCTCTTGTTCTTTTTTATTTCTTCTATTGTCCATGGGGAAGTGGAAAAGAATCTTTCCTCCGTAAGCCATGCATGTCGTATGAGGCGACTAAAATGCCGGGAGCAATGGGCTAGTAACCCCTTCTCCTGTATACAATTACTAAAAAAGAGAAGAAGAAAAACTTTATAAAACTGGGTTGCTTAAATGTGCGTGGATGTAGTGCGGATGACAAGAAACAGATGATTGCTGATGTTATGAATGAAAAGAAGTTGGATGTCCTGGCCCTAAGCGAAACAAAGCTGAAGGGGGTAGGAGAGTTTCAGTGGGGGGAAATAAATGGGATTAAATCTGGAGTATCTGAGAGAGTTAGAGCAAAGGAAGGGGTAGCAGTAATGTTAAATGATCAGTTATGGAAGGAGAAAAGAGAATATGAATGTGTAAATTCAAGAATTATGTGGATTAAAGTAAAGGTTGGATGCGAGAAGTGGGTCATAATAAGCGTGTATGCACCTGGAGAAGAGAGGAATGCAGAGGAGAGAGAGAGATTTTGGGAGATGTTAAGTGAATGTATAGGAGCCTTTGAACCAAGTGAGAGAGTAATTGTGGTAGGGGACTTGAATGCTAAAGTAGGAGAAACTTTTAGAGAGGGTGTGGTAGGTAAGTTTGGGGTGCCAGGTGTAAATGATAATGGGAGCCCTTTGATTGAACTTTGTATAGAAAGGGGTTTAGTTATAGGTAATACATATTTTAAGAAAAAGAGGATAAATAAGTATACACGATATGATGTAGGGCGAAATGACAGTAGTTTGTTGGATTATGTATTGGTAGATAAAAGACTGTTGAGTAGACTTCAGGATGTACATGTTTATAGAGGGGCCACAGATATATCAGATCACTTTCTAGTTGTAGCTACACTGAGAGTAAAAGGTAGATGGGATACAAGGAGAATAGAAGCATCAGGTAAGAGAGAGGTGAAGGTTTATAAACTAAAAGAGGAGGCAGTTAGGGTAAGATATAAACAGCTATTGGAGGATAGATGGGCTAATGAGAGCATAGGCAATGGGGTCGAAGAGGTATGGGGTAGGTTTAAAAATGTAGTGTTAGAGTGTTCAGCAGAAGTTTGTGGTTACAGGAAAGTGGGTGCAGGAGGGAAGAGGAGCGATTGGTGGAATGATGATGTAAAGAGAGTAGTAAGGGAGAAAAAGTTAGCATATGAGAAGTTTTTACAAAGTAGAAGTGATGCAAGGAGGGAAGAGTATATGGAGAAAAAGAGAGAAGTTAAGAGAGTGGTGAAGCAATGTAAAAAGAGAGCAAATGAGAGAGTGGGTGAGATGTTATCAACAAATTTTGTTGAAAATAAGAAAAAGTTTTGGAGTGAGATTAACAAGTTAAGAAAGCCTAGAGAACAAATGGATTTGTCAGTTAAAAATAGGAGAGGAGAGTTATTAAATGGAGAGTTAGAGGTATTGGGAAGATGGAAGGAATATTTTGAGGAATTGTTAAATGTTGATGAAGATAGGGAAGCTGTGATTTCGTGTATAGGGCAAGGAGGAATAACATCTTGTAGGAGTGAGGAAGAGCCAGTTGTGAGTGTGGGGGAAGTTCGTGAGGCAGTAGGTAAAATGAAAGGGGGTAAGGCAGCCGGGATTGATGGGATAAAGATAGAAATGTTAAAAGCAGGTGGGGATCTAGTTTTGGAGTGGTTGGTGCAATTATTTAATAAATGTATGGAAGAGGGTCAGGTACCTAGGGATTGGCAGAGAGCATGCATAGTTCCTTTGTATAAAGGCAAAGGGGATAAAAGAGAGTGCAAAAATTATAGGGGGATAAGTCTGTTGAGTGTACCTGGTAAAGTGTATGGTAGAGTTATAATTGAAAGAATTAAGAGTAAGACGGAGAATAGGATAGCAGATGAACAAGGAGGCTTTAGGAAAGGTAGGGGGTGTGTGGACCAGGTGTTTACAGTGAAACATATAAGTGAACAGTATTTAGATAAGGCTAAAGAGGTTTTTGTGGCATTTATGGATTTGGAAAAGGCGTATGACAGGGTGGATAGGGGGGCAATGTGGCAGATGTTGCAAGTGTATGGTGTAGGAGGTAGGTTACTGAAAGCAGTGAAGAGTTTTTACGAGGATAGTGAGGCTCAAGTTAGAGTATGTAGGAAAGAGGGAAATTTTTTCCCAGTAAAAGTAGGCCTTAGACAAGGATGTGTGATGTCACCGTGGTTGTTTAATATATTTATAGATGGGGTTGTAAGAGAAGTAAATGCGAGGGTCTTGGCAAGAGGCGTGGAGTTAAAAGATAAAGAATCACACACAAAGTGGGAGTTGTCACAGCTGCTCTTTGCTGATGACACTGTGCTCTTGGGAGATTCTGAAGAGAAGTTGCAGAGATTGGTGGATGAATTTGGTAGGGTGTGCAAAAGAAGAAAATTAAAGGTGAATACAGGAAAGAGTAAGGTTATGAGGATAACAAAAAGATTAGGTGATGAAAGATTGAATATCAGATTGGAGGGAGAGAGTATGGAGGAGGTGAACGTATTCAGATATTTGGGAGTGGACGTGTCAGCGGATGGGTCTATGAAAGATGAGGTGAATCATAGAATTGATGAGGGAAAAAGAGTGAGTGGTGCACTTAGGAGTCTGTGGAGACAAAGAACTTTGTCCTTGGAGGTAAAGAGGGGAATGTATGAGAGTATAGTTTTACCAACGCTCTTATATGGGTGTGAAGCGTGGGTGATGAATGTTGCAGCGAGGAGAAGGCTGGAGGCAGTGGAGATGTCATGTCTGAGGGCAATGTGTGGTGTGAATATAATGCAGAGAATTCGTAGTTTGGAAGTTAGGAGGAGGTGCGGGATTACCAAAACTGTTGTCCAGAGGGCTGAGGAAGGGTTGTTGAGGTGGTTCGGACATGTAGAGAGAATGGAGCGAAACAGAATGACTTCAAGAGTGTATCAGTCTGTAGTGGAAGGAAGGCGGGGTAGGGGTCGGCCTAGGAAGGGTTGGAGGGAGGGGGTAAAGGAGGTTTTGTGTGCGAGGGGCCTGGACTTCCAGCAGGCATGCGTGAGCGTGTTTGATAGGAGTGAATGGAGACAAATGGTTTTTAATACTTGACGTGCTGTTGGAGTGTGAGCAAAGTAACATTTATGAAGGGATTCAGGGAAACCGGCAGGCCGGACTTGAGTCCTGGAGATGGGAAGTACAGTGCCTGCACTCTGAAGGAGGGGTGTTAATGTTGCAGTTTAAAAACTGTAGTGTAAAGCACCCTTCTGGCAAGACAGTGATGGAGTGAATGATGGTGAAAGTTTTTCTTTTTCGGGCCACCCTGCCTTGGTGGGAATCGGCCGGTGTGAAAATAAAAAAATAAATATATATATATATATATACATATATATATATATATATGTATATATATATATATATATATATATATATATATATACATTATATATGTATATATACATATATATATATATATATATATATATATATATATATATATATATATATATATATATATATATATATATATATATATATATATATATATATATATATATATATATATATATATATATATATATATATATATATATATATATATATATATATATATCGTGCCGAATAGGTAAAACTTCCGATTTTGGCTTAAATAGCAAAAATCATTCTGTACCTAACGAAAAAAAATATATTTCATTGTGTTTGTTTATTATTAAATTATTGTAAACTTATCCAAAATATATTTAGTTGGATTAGGCTAAATTAAATTGTGCTTATTATAGTAAGGTTAGGTAAGTTTTCTAAGGTGCTTTTGGTACAATATTATCAATTTTTACATTAACATAAATGAAAAAGTATATCTTTAATTGTATTAGAGAAAATTGTAGAAACGCCTTAATTTTAAATGAGTTCTTGCTAATTGGCCAATTTTATCTATTCGGCACGACACACACACACACACACACACACACACACACACACACACACACACACACACACACACACACACACACACATATATATATATATATATATATATATATATATATATATATATATATATATATATATATATATATATATATATATATATATATATATATATATATATATATGATGGAGCCACTATGCTACCCTGGAAGGATGAAAAGCAGATTGCCTGGGACTACACCTGTGCCGTAGTGGAAGGGGGTGGAGCTGCCAGCCACAGGGAGACCCAGAAAATCCTAAATTATGAAGACCTTCCCCCTTGCTATAACTTCATCCTAATAGGGTCGGAGACCCTTGGAGCATGGGGCAAGTGTGTTCTAAAGTTCCTCAAAGAGCTGGGTGAAAAGCTAATCATAGAAACCAAAGACCACAGGGCGACCAGCTTCCTCTTTCAGAGACTCAGTGTTGCGATCCAGAGAGGAAATGCCTGCAGCATTCTGGGCACGGGGCCCACCGCAGGGGAACTGGACGGAGTATTCGAGATGTAGCTCTGAGTTACCTACGTTGTTTTACTTTCTGTTGTATTTTTGTTAATGTTTAGCCAATGTATTTTGTCTTTAAATAAAACATACTTGAAATATATATATATATATATATATATATATATATATATATATATATATATATATATATATATATATATATATATATATATATATATATGTCTGTGGCAGGCAACACCTCTCTCTTTTCAGTGAGCTATGTCATGGTCTGACTCTGATGTCCCAGAGAGCCTAGCGTTGCACCACCACAGTCAACACTTCCGCAATAAAACACCTGCAGGTAAAACACCCATGAAATAAAAATCGGCAGAACTAGAGCAAACTGGGTTGCGCGTAGGGTTTTAAGTTACAGCCGGAGGTGTACTGGCCCGTGTGCACCAACCCAACAAAATTCTGTATAAATATCTTTCCTTTGTAATTTAAGAAGGATGCTGCGTCCGGGTGTTCTCACAGTAGCGAGGCTCCCGCACGTCTGTCTAGTTGCAGGTGGTGCTGTCTTGCTGTTTAGGAGAGAGTGAGAGCTAGCTAGCTGTCCATCTGCTGAGAAATATTGACTACTACCTTGTTTAAGAATGATCGTTTATTTTATAGGAGAGAGAGACAGACAGATAGAATCAACAAGATAATAATTGCTTTTGGGTATTTACAGATGCATAAACAGTTACCTATATACATACATACATGCATACATACATACATAAGTGCATACATACTATGAATGAGACGATACCAAAATTTTTGCTGATACCGATATATATATATATATATATATATATATATATATATATATATATATATATATATATATATATATATATATATATATATATATATATATATATATATATATATATATATATATATATATATATATATATATATATTATATGTATATATATATATATATATATATATATATATATATATATAAATTGTTGCATATATTGTCCTATATGGCAAGATGAGCGTTGCTATTTAAGCCAAGATCGTAAGTTCTGCCTATTCGGCACGACATATATATATATATATATATATATATATATATATATATATATATATATATATATATATATATATATATATATATATATATATTCGGAAATTAAAATGACTATGTACAGTATACAAGGGAATGTTTATTGCACAGGAAGGTTAAATATTTAATAATTTATTTTCTCTTAGATGATAATGTTAGTACTCGTCACTTGGTCTGTGTTGGTTACTGGTTCTCAAAGGTACTTGTCGATTTTGTACTCACCTACTTGTACTCACCTAGTTGAGGTTGCAGGGGTCGAGTCCGAGCTCCTGGCCCCGCCTCTTCACTGATCGCTAGTAGGTCACTCTCCCTGAACCGTGAGCTTTATCATACCTCTGCTTAAAACAATGTATGCATCCTGCCTCCACTACATCGCTTCCCAAACTATTCCACTTACTGACTACTCTGTGGCTGAAGAAATACTTCCTAACATCCCTGTGATTCATCTGTATCTTCAACTTCCAACTGTGTCCCCTTGTTACTGTGTCCAATCTCTGGAACATCCTGTCTTTGTCCACCTTGTCAATTCCTCTCAGTATTTTGTATGTCGTTATCATGTCCCCCCTATCTCTCCTGTCCTCCAGTGTCGTCAGGTTGATTTCCCTTAATCTCTCCTCGTAGGACATACCTCTTAGCTCTGGGACTAGTCTTGTTGCAAACCTTTGCACTTTCTCTAGTTTCTTTACGTGCTTGGCTAGGTGTGGGTTCCAAACTGGTGCCGCATACTCCAATATGGGCCTAACATACACGGTGTACAGGGTCCTGAATGATTCCTTATTAAGATGTCGGAATGCTGTTCTGAGGTTTGCTCGGCGCCCATATGCTGCAGCAGTTATTTGGTTGATGTGCGCTTCAGTAGATGTGCCTGGTGTTATACTTACCCCAAGATCTTTTTCCTTGAGTGAGGTTTGTAGTCTCTGGCCCCCTAAACTGCACTCCGTCTTCGGTCTTCTTTGCCCTTCCCCAATCTTTATGACTTTGCAATTGGTGGGATTGAACTCCAGGAGTCAATTGCTGGACCAGGTCTGCAGCCTGTCCAGATCCCTTTGTAGTTCTGCCTGGTCTTCGATCAAGTGAATTCTTCTCATCAACTTCACGTCATCTGCAAACAGGGACACCTCAGAGTCTATTCCTTCCGTCATGAGGTTCACAAATACCAGAAACAGCACTGGTCCTAGGACTGACCCCTGTGGGATCCCGCTGGTCACAGGTGCCCACTCTGACACCTCGCCACGTACCATGACTCGCTGCTGTCTTCCTGACAAGTATTCCCAGATGCATTGTAGCGCCTTCCCTGTTATCCCTGCTTGGTCCTCCAGTTTTTACACTAATCTCTTGTGTGGAACTGTGTCAAACGCCTTCTTGCAGTCCAAGAATGTGCAATCCACCCATCCCTCTCTCTCTTGTCTTACTGCAGTCACCATGTCATAGAACTCCAGTAGGTTTGTGACACAGGATTTCTCATCCCTGAAACCATGTTGGCTGCTGTTGATGAGATCATTCCTTTCTAGGTGTTCCACCACTCTTCTCCTAATAATCTTCTCCATGATTTTGCATACTATACATGTCAGTGACACTGGTCTGTAGTTTAGTGCTTCATGTCTGTCTCCTTTTTTAAAGATTGGAACTACATTTGTTGTCTTCCATGCCTCAGGCAATCTCCCTTTTTCGATAGATGTATTGAATATTGTTGTTAGGGGTATGCATAGCGCCTCTGCTCCCTCTCTCAGGACCCATGGGGAGATGTTATCTGGCCCCATTGCCTTTGAGGTATCTAGCTCACTCAGAAGCCTCTTCACTTCTTCCTCGGTTGTGTGCACTGTGTCCAGCACCTGGTGATGTGCCCCACCTCTCCGTCTTTCTGGAGCCCCTTCTGTCTCCTCTGTGAACACTTCTTTGAATCTCTTGTTGAGTTCCTCACATGTGTGTGTGTGCGTGTGTGTGTGTGTGTGTGTGTGTGTGTGTGTGTGTGTGTGTGTGTGTGTGTGTGTGTGTGTGTGTGTGTGTGTGTGTGTGTGTGTGTGTGTGTTTACTCACCTATTTGTGGTTGCAGAGGTCGAGTCTTAGCTCCTGGCCCCGCCTCTTCACCGGTTGCTACTGGGCCCTCTCTCTCCCCGCTCCATGAGCTTTATCAAACCTCGTCTTAAAACTGTGTATGGTTCCTGCCTCCACTACGTCATTTTCTAGGCTATTCCACTGCCTTACAACTCTATGACTGAAGAAATACTTCCTCATATCTCTCTGACTCATTTGTGTCTTCAACTTCCAATTGTGGCCTCTTGTTTCTGTGTCAGCTCCTTGGAACATCCTGTCTTTGTCCACCTTGTCTATTCCACGCAGTATTTTATATGTCGTTATCATGTCTCCCCTGACCCTTCTGTCCTCCAGTGTCGTCAGGCCTATTTCCCTTAATCTTTCTTCATAGTACATTCCCCTTAGCTCTGGAACTAACATTGTCGCAAACCTTTGTACTTTCTCTAGTTTCTTGACGTGCTTTATCAAGTGCGGGTTCCAAACAGGTGCTGCATACTCCAGTATGCGCCTGACATACACGGTGTACAGTGTCTTGAACGATTCCTTACTAAGGTATCGGAATGCTGTTCTCAGGTTTGCCAGGCCCCCATATGCTGCAGCAGTTATCTGATTGATGTGTGCTTCCGGAGACATGCTCGGTGTTATACTCACCCCAAGAACTTTCTCCTTGAGTGAGGTTTGCAGTCTTTGGCCACCTAGCCTATACTCTGTCTGTGGTCTTCTGTGCCCTTCCCCTATCTTCATGACTTTGCATTTGGCAGGATTAAATCCGAGAAGCCATTTGCTGGACCAGGTGTCCAGTCTGTCCAGGTCTCTTTGAAGTCCTGCCTGGTCCTCATCAGATTTAATTATCCTCATTAACTTCACATCATCTGCAAACAGGGACACTTCTGAGTCTAACCCTTCCATCATGTCGTTCACATATACCAAAAATAGCACTGGTCCTAGGACCGAACCTTGTGGGACCCCGCTCGTCACAGGTGCCCACTGTGATACATCATTACGTACCATGACTCGTTGTTGCCTCCCTGTCAGGTATTCTCTGATCCATTGCAGTGCCCTTCCTGTTATATGCGCCTGATGCTGTAGCTTCTGCACTAATCTCTTGTGAGGAACTGTGTCAAAGGCCTTCTTGCAGTCCAAGAAGATGCAATCAACCCATCCCTCTCTCTCGTGTCATACTTCTGTTATTTTATCATGAAACTCCAGAAGGTTTGTGACACGGGATTTGCCTTCCATGAATCCGTGCTGGTTGGCATTTATACTCTTGTTCCGTTCCAGGTGCTCCACCACTCTCCTCCTGATAGTCTTCTCCATAACTTTGCATACTATACACGTCAATGACACAGGTCTATAGTTTAGTGCCTCTTTTCTGTCTCCTTTTTTAAAAATGGGAACTACATTTGCCGTCTTCCATACCTCAGGTAGTTGCCCAGTTTCCAGGGACGTGTTGAAGATTCTGGTAAGTGGCACGCACAACATATCTGCTCCCTCTCTAAGGACCCACGGGGAGATGTTGTCCGGTCCCATTGCCTTTGAGGTATCGATGTCCCTAAGCAGTTTCTTCACCTCCTCCTCATCTGTATGTATGTCGTCCAACACTTGTTGGTGTATTCCTTGCTGGTGTCCCCATCTGATCTGTCCCCCCAGAGTCCTTCCTGTCTCTTCTGTAAATACTTCCTTAAATCTCGTGTTGAGCTCCTCACATACCTCTTGATCGTTTCTTGTGAGTTCTCCACCTTCTTTCCTCAGCCTTATCACCTGGTCCTTGACTGTTGTCTTCCTCCTAATGTGGCTATACAGCAGTTTCGGGTCAGATTTGACTTTCGATGCTATGTCGTTTTCATACTGTCGCTGGGCCTCCCTCATTATCTGTGCACACTCGTTTCTGGCTCTTCTACTAATCTCCTTGTTTTCCTGGGTCCTATGCCTCCTGTACCTTTTCCATTCTCTGTTGCACTTAGTTTTTGCCTCCCTACACCTTCGGGTAAACCAAGGACTCGTTTTGGTCTTCCTATTATTTCTGTTTCCCTTGGGAACAAACCTTTCCTCTGCCTCCTTGCACTTTGTTTCCACATATTCCATCATCTCGTTTACTGATTTTCCTACCATTTCTCTGCCCCACTGAACCTCCTGCAGGAAGTTTCTCATACCTGTGTAGTCCCCCCTTTTATAGTTTGGCCTGTCCCCTTCAGTTCCTGTTACCTTCTCCACTTGTAACTCTACTATATAATCAAAACTCAGAACTACGTGATCGCTAGCTCCAAGGGGCCTCTCGTAAGTGATGTCCTCAATGTCTGAACTGCTCAGGGTGAACACAAGATCCAGTCTTGCTGGCTCATCCTCCCCTCTCTCTCTGGTTGTGTCCCTGACATGTTGATGCATGAGGTTTTCAAGTACCACATCCATCATCTTGGCTCTCCATGTTTCGGGACCCCCATGTGTGTGTGTGTGTTGTATGTGTGTGTGTGTGTGTGTGTGTGTGTGTGTGTGTGTGTGTGTGTGTGTGTGTGTTGTGTGTGTGTGTGTGTGTGTGTGTGTGTGTGTGTGTTGTTGTGTGTGTGTGTTGTATGTGTGTGTGTGTGTTATGTGGTTAAGTGTGTGTGTGTGTGTGTGTGTGTGTATGTGTGTGTGTGTGTGTGTGTGTGTATGTGTGTGTGTGTGTGTGTGAGTAACACCTCACAATCGTGAGGCAGAGTTTGAATGTTGTTATTTTTCAGCACATATGTAATATGTAGGTTGTAATATATCGCTTCGTATGGGTCGTGTTTTCGCAGATACCAATACCATAAAAATGGCTGATACTCGCCGATACCGATACTTTGGCATATCCCTAATACATGTATGTATAAGTTTCATGCATACATATCTGAATATACACAGTATATATGTACATACATTCATTCAAGTAAATTTAAGCACATATATCACGTATACATACAGATTTATGTGCTTAATTCCATAGACATACGTGTGTCATATTTATAATGAAGTCGGGAGGCCATGAGCTCAACTCCGCTTGTCTAACTTGAAATAAATTATCCAGTACACACACACACACACACACACACACACACACACACACACACACGCACACACACACACACACACACACACGAATGCACGCAGTTTTATGTAAAATTCCCATATTTGTTTATATGTAGTTGTTTTTAAAAAAAAATTTGTAAGCTATTTTAAGCCAACCATGTCTAGTCTAGCTTAAAGTAATGGCAATGGGAGTTGAAAAAAAAATGTCCTGAAATTAATATAAAAAGTATGTCAAAAAATATGTCATAGAATATGGGCAGGTTACTCAGAGTTTAATTTCACAGCTCCATAGTGAAGAAGACTCAGAGGGGATATGCTCACAATATACAAGATACTCAGAGGTATCGTTTTCCCCTCCATGTAGAGCTTCTTCAGCTCTACGTCAAGCTCTACATAGAAGCGTTACGATGAATGTTTTTGCTGCAGTTTTCTGGCTCACTCGTCGACACGACGCTGTCTCACACAGAGTGGAATATTTTCAACTTCGCAGAATTACAGATTGAAAGATACACGAGTAACTTAAATAACACACACCGGCAGAGGAGGGGAGAGGTAACGGGAAATAGGGAAATAGACAAGGGCTTAGAAAATGAAGGAAATACGAGTACTGGGGGGGGGAGGGCGATAGAGGAGAGGGAAAAGAGAGGGAGAAAATGAATGGAAAAAGATGAGAACAGAAGCCGGAGATAAGGGATGTATTAGAGGGGGGGGGGGAAGAGAGGCAAGAGAAAGAAGTGAGAGTGATATAGGAGAGGGAGAGAGATAGGAAAGAGCAAGGATGAGAAATGGAGATGGGTAGAAAAAGACGTAATAAGCGATAGAGAAATAGAAGACGACGAATGGATGGATATAGAGAGGCCAAATACATTTTAATCATATTAATTTGAAATTATTTCTTTAAATTCCTTGGGGAACAGTTCAAAAATTAACTTCAGTGTTGGTATTCGACAGCAGATTATACTCGAATAAAAGTCACTGCCAAGTAATACCCTCCTGAAGGTCGAGTGTTGCTGAAGTATTTGACAGAAAGGCTGTGCAATGTGGACTTTGTTTAAGATAGAGCTGAGACGACTTGTGTTGGGTCTTGTTCTGTCATATCTGGAGTGTATCTGGAGGGTGTTCCGGGGATCAACGCCCCCCTCTGGAGGGTGTTCCGGGGATCAACGCCCCCACTCTGGAGGGTGTTCCGAGGATCAACGCCACCGCTCTGGAGGGTGTTCCGGGGAACAACGCCCTCGCTCTGGTGGGTGTTCGGGGGATCAATGCCCCGCTCTGGAGGGTGTTCCGGGGATCAATGCCCCCTCTCTGGAGGGTGTTCCGGGGATCAACGCCCCCACTCTGGAGGGTGTTCCGGGGACCAACGCCCTCGCTCTGGAGGGTGTTCCGGGGATCAACGCCCCCGCTCTGGAGGGTGTTCCGGGGACCAACGCCCTTGCTCTGGAGGGTGTTCCGGGGATCAACTCCCCCGCTCTGGAGGGTGTTCCGGGGATCAACGCCCCCACTCTGGAGGGTGTTCCGGGGATCAACGCCCCCACTCTGGAGGGTGTTCCCGGGATCAACTCCCCCGCTCTGGAGGGTGTTCCGGGGATCAACTCCCCCGCTCTGGAGGGTGTTCCGGAGATCAACGTCCCCACTCTGGAGGGTGTTCCGGGGATCAACTCCCCCGCTCTGGAGGGTGTTCCGGAGATCAACGTCCCCACTCTGGAGGGTGTTCCGGGGATCAACGCCCCCACTCTGAATGAACATTAAAATGGTATAAAATACCGACAGATTGTTAGGTAAGACACATATGCAACAGTTAGGTATCTGGAGGGTGTTCCCGGGATCAACTCCCCCGCTCTGGAGGGTGTTCCGGGGATCAACGTTCCCACTCTGGAGGGTGTTCCGGGGATCAACGCCCCCGCTCTGGAGTTTAAGCAAGTGAATCTGTCGGTGGAGACGATGACTGAACAGCCATTCTTAATGTCAAGAACAGTTACGATGAACACAAATGATTTGTTTGATATATTATACACATATTTCCCTTTCGTAAATATCTTCAGTTTTTCAGTCTCAACACTATTCCGTTCGTGAAAATAAATTTTTTAGGAATAATTATAAATAATCCAAGTGATATTTCCAGAAGAAGAAAAAGAAAACATGTTATTTAGGCAACTATTTCAAAGGAAACAATACAAACCGAAGACAATTTCTAAGAAAACAAGATACTCAGAAGATCATTTTAGAAGAGACACTCTGGAGACCATTTCTAACAAGGACCGCTTCCAGGGTCCTCTCTTGCTGCCATTACCCAGGACCTCTGCCAAAATAATATTGACGAGGCCAGCAGCTGATGCAGTGGGGTGCCTCAGGAGTTCCTCACCATGAGGTTTCAAGATGGTCTGGCCTGTCACTATGGCCTCCCTGAGCCTCCTTGCAGTCAGCCTCACCAGTCAGGTGGCGCGGGTTTATGTGCTCCACAAAATCTGCAGTCGAGGTTTACAGCTATGTGGCGGCACGATTAACAGGGACGAGCGGCTCTGCGACAGGATTATGTGACCAAGAAGGCTGTTAACAGAGGGGACTTTAATACTGGCGAAGGTGCAGGTCATGATGACGGTACAGGCGTCATTCCGCGTCTCTATGAGGAAGGCTGCACAAAAAAATCTTTTATCGCGGTAAATTACTCTCTGTGTAGAGCTTTATCAAGTAATAACTTGATGAAGTTCTACACCGTGAAACCTTTTATTAATAAAAGGCTGTCTATTTGCTTGGCTTTTCCCCACTATTGTCATTTATTTCAGTGAAGACTGTTGTCTAATTCCGGCTTGGCTGTCACTTGTAAATAATAAAGAAATGAGGCCTTAATTAGCCCGCATAGAGACAAGAAAACAGAAAATAATGATTACTTGTATATTTCTGTTTTACATTAAGACTCTCTTCATCGTGAGGTTAATATATGAAATACATTATTTTCTGTTTTGGCTTCGTGTGGGTTTGTGCTACTAACCAGAATGTATTTTACTACTGCATTTGGAACAATATACTTACGTAGATTATTATTATTATTATTATTATTATTATTATTATTATTATTATTATTATTATTAGTGGTATTAGTAGCAGCAGAAGAATTAGTAGTAGTAGTAGCAACAGCAGTAACACAAAATAGTAGTAGCAATAGTGGTAGCAGTTATCATAGTAGTAGTAGTAGTAGTAATAGCTGTATAAGTATTAGTTGCAGTCATTTCAGTAATAGTGTTAGTTGAGTTATTATTATTAATAATGACAATATATTCACAAATGGACTAAACTTGATCAGCCAGCGCTGACAAATATATATTCCACGTCCCTCGCGATTTACGTAAAATACGCCGCTACTGACCTTCGTATATCCCTGTATATCTGTGCTCTGTACGTCCCGGCAGTCATAGTCACTGAAGGCAAGTGACTATGACGCTCCTTGTAGTCCCAACAGACGTAATCACTGGAGGCAGGTGACTATGACACTCCCTGTAGTCCCGGCAGACAGTCACTGGAGGCAGGTGGGTATGACACTCCTTGTAGTCCCGACAGACAGTCACTGGAGGCAGGTGGCTATGACACTCCCTGTAGTCCCGACAGACAGTCACTGGAGGCAGGTGGCTATGACACTCCCTGTAGTCCCGACAGACAGTCACTGGAGGCAGGTGGCTATGACACTCCCTGTAGTCCTGACAGACAGTCACTGGAGGCAGGTGGCTATGACACTCCCTGTAGTCCCGACAGACAGTCACTGGAGGCAGGCGGCTATGACACTCCCTGTAGTCCCGACAGACAGTCACTGGAGGCAGGTGGCTATGACACTCCCTGTAGTCCCGACAGACAGTCACTGGAGGCAGGTGGCTATGACACTCCCTGTAGTCCCGACAGACAGTCACTGGAGGCAGGCGGCTATGACACTCCCTGTAGTCCCGACAGACAGTCACTGGAGGCAGGTGGGTATGACACTCCTTGTAGTCCCGACAGACAGTCACTGGAGGCAGGTGGGTATGACACTCCTTGTAGTCCCGACAGACACTCACTGGAGGCAGGTGGCTATGACACTCCCTGTAGTCCCGACAGACAGTCACTGGAGGCAGGTGGCTATGACACTCCCTGTAGTCCCGACAGACAGTCACTGGAGGCAGGTGGCTATGACACTCCCTGTAGTCCCGACAGACAGTCACTGGAGGCAGGCGGCTATGACACTCCCTGTAGTTGGAGAATACCAAGTTCTTGGGATTCCTGCTGTAATGGAGAAACTTGCTTGACGTAGGCTGGCAGTTTAGATATTAATTCCTGGGAACTGTAATGAGTCTTCAATTAGAATGGTGTGCCAGGGAACAATTCTAGATTACAATTCCAGCACATAATTCCATAAAGCACCTGTTGTGTTCTTAAGAATAATTCCAAGAATTATTTTTTATAACCAAATTACAATACCTTCTAGTTTTCTGTGGCATTCTTTATACGCTTTATTCATTATTTCATTTGGGTGCCTTTTACATTATTATTTTCTTTCGAAATATTACTGACGTAACTAATATAATATATTATCTTTTTAAGTCTCATAAATAGAGTTATTTCCTTCGTGTATTTTTTCCGAAACTTAATAAGGAAATCCACACAACGTTAGTTGTGTGACACCAACACACACAACCTCCTCTTCTTTCTTTTCCTCCTCCTCCTCCTCCTCTTTTTACTTCGTCTCTTTCTCCTTATTATTCTTCTTCATGTGTTTTCTGTTATTATTATTATTATTATTATTATTATTATTATTATTATTATTATTATTATTATTATTATTATTATTATTATTATTATTATCATGTGGAAGCACTAAATCAGTAGGGGTCGGACAGCACCTGGAGAACGGGAGGTCATCAGGTGTGCTCCAAGGAAATGAAAAATAAATTTTTTTTTTTTGGCTGTAGAGCCCTTCCAAACATCAGGCCTATCCCCCCTCCCACGGCCTTCCTTTCCCTCCTCTAATCCTGGAAGCAAATTTGCTTATGTATAATATAGTTTTTGTCCCACTGTTGATAAGACAATATGCTGGCTATGGCATTTTAGATGTTTCGTCCAGCAGGGACTTTATCCACTGATGAAACTGTTAACATCCTGGTGAACGTAACGCCTTCTCATCACAGTGCTAAAAACCACATAGTGTTTTTTATTTACTTGTCTGTATATAATACAATTAATGTAGAGGGCAGCAGCACTCTGTTAATGTACCTTATTTTACTGCAAAAATATTAATTCTTTACGTTTAAGCCACGTTTTTGTGAGTTTTTCGCCGAGGAACTAGTGGTCCACGAGGCGCTAGTGGTCCACGAGGCACTAGTGGTCCACGAGGCACTAGTGGTCCACGAGGCACTAGTAGTCCACGAGGCACTAGTGGTCTCCAAGGCAGGTGATAGTTCTCTCTGCAAATTCAGATTTGGTCGTATGTTGTGTTCGCTGACGAGCGCACTCTGAGTGTCGTACTGGCGATAACAACCAAGACAAGACTCGGGTTGTAGAGGCAGCATTTATTACGACAACGTTCACAGCTTTATGGAAGCATATGACTTTGTAAAATATAACTTAACTATAAAAAGTCGTATGACTACTTATTAGCAGCGTAATAATTCACTCACTGAGAACTCTTCTATTAATTAGTGCTATCCTATATTCTTTCTAAATTTTAACAATCGATTGATTAGTTGAATACGATGCACATATACAGTTAAAAAGTCAGGTTATCTGATGATGCTTTTTCAGCACAGTGTGCAAGAAACCTGGTGATTAACGCCTCACTAACCCTTTTGGGGCGAGTTCCTATGCTACCGTTATCATGATGGATATGGGATGCACAATAAACTAGCCAGTTCGGTGACAAAATCTAAATTTCTCTCCCATCACAGCCTACAAAGTGAGGTGAAAGTGTTGGCGAATAACGAAATTTTGATTGCCTCGTTTCCATCTGCTGAATGTCTTGTTTTTTTAATCGACTGAAGTGGAAGATGGCGGTGACACTTCTCGGAAGGGAAGCTCTTATCTTTAAAGTTTTTTTGGGAACACGCTAATGAATTCACTAGTCTTTTAGACCTCTCCTCTATTAATTTTTTTTTTTAAGCAAGAATAAGAGAGACTTCCATTTTTCAATCATTTTACTGACGTTGAAGAATAAAGGTAACACTACCACAAGTGGAACAATTCATAACCCACGCTTTCGAGTTGTGACTTGATAATGTTCCAGGATGGATCGAGGATGGAAGTGACGGAATATTATCGAGAACGACTATGACAGCCAAAAATCATATTGGGTTTCTGTCTTTAAATATGTGTATGTATATTTATGAAGCGTTTCAGGCGAAACCGGTTAGCCGGACTTAAATTCTTGAACTGAGTAATACAGTGGATAGCTGAACAATATTGCAGTTCAGCGACTTGTTTGAATTCTGATGTTTGCCACCTTCTGGTAAGACGATTATTAAAGGAGTCATTGCCAATATGTTTCATTATTTGCGTTGTTCAGCTTTGCTTGGTCACTGCCTGAGCGGTGAAGAGGGGAAAAAATTACGAAGTTAAAAGTACTGAGACAGGCAAATTAGGAAGGCAGAGGAGGGGCTAAAAATATCACACTCCTCACTGAAAGTCAAGGCAGGACAAATGCATGCTAGTCTCTGCTTCATCCACGCGGGACTGGGATTCAATCACATCACAGAATCCCCAAAGACAATTCCGAATTTGCAAAAAAAAAAAAAAAAAAAAAAAAATCGACCCCTACATAGAATTAAAACCAACGAACCAATCAGTAGTAAATCCCCCTCCTCACCCCTATCCTCCCCCTTCCCCCAATCTCCACCCGCCCTTCCAAAGCCAATCACAATTACATGCCTTTCAGTGGAGTTGAAATTAATGCGAATCCTCCTCTTGGCCACAGCGGCTCTTGATAGACGGTAGGTGTGGCATCAGACACTCTTGATACACGGTAGGTGTGGCATCAGACACTCTTGATAGATGGTAGGTGTAGAAGCAGACACTCTTGGTAGACGGCAGGTGTGGCATCAGACACTCTTGATAGATGGTAGGTGTAGAAGCAGACACTCTTGGTAGACGGCAGGTGTGGCATCAGACACTCTTGATACACGGTACGTGTAGCATCAGGCACTCATGATAAACGGTAGGTGAGGCATCAGGCACTCTTGATAGACGGTAGGTGAGGCATCAGACACTCTTGATAGACGGTAGGTGTAGAATCGGACACTCTTGGTAGATGGTAGGTGTGGCATCAGACACTCATGATACACGGTAGGTGTACCAACAGACATTCATGATAAACGGTAGGTGAGGCATCAGGCACTCTTGATAGACGGTAGGTGAGGCATCAGACACTCTTGAATAGGTGCAGCAGCCGGCGTTTGCTACCGCTGCTGTTAGTGTTGGCGTTACCATTACTGGGCGTTATTGTATACGAAACAGTGTCGGTGGGT
>NW_027195923.1:57500-87500 GCF_038502225.1 Cherax quadricarinatus | reverse complement strand
GTCTAACTTTCATTGCCCCCTTTGCACTATCTAATATTGTCTCCCTCTTTCTGTTTCCTTCCTTGTGGCCACACTCTCTCTTTTTATGTGATAGCACAAACCCTCTTCCATTTTCCTGTGGTAATAATCTTTATTTTCCCGTCCTTTGGCAGCATCCTCCTTCACTATTCTCCCTTTTCCT
The DNA here is from genome assembly GCF_038502225.1 of Cherax quadricarinatus. Classification (NCBI taxonomy): domain Eukaryota; kingdom Metazoa; phylum Arthropoda; class Malacostraca; order Decapoda; family Parastacidae; genus Cherax; species Cherax quadricarinatus. The sequence continues at coordinate 87,319 of NW_027195923.1, read as the reverse complement.
GTGTAATATTCACCCTTTTCCTGCATTAGTACTCTCCCTATTCCTTGCTCTGTGTCAGTACGCTGTCACCTTCCCTCCCCAGAAGCCGGCGGTCCTTGGCTGCCGTAGCCGGCATCGCAGATGTCGGGATTAACGAGACTGCGGCGTGGTGAGCGTCGGGCGCATGTATAAACAAGCGTGAAATATTGGGTTGTAAAGTAGGTTACGGCGCCTGCATCCAGGCGCAGGACTGCTGCCATCTGTCCGTGTCCATAAACATAAGAACATAAGAACATAAGAACGAAGGAACACTGCAGAAGGCCTACTGGCCCATGCGAGGCAGGTCCAAGTCCCTACCGGCTTAAGCCAATGCACCCAACCTAGTCAGGTCAGGTCACATTGACTTAAGGGAGGAACACGGCAACCGACCTGTTAGCACAAGCTATCAGGTCCAACTCACACCCACCCACATCTACTCATGTATTTATCCAACCTATTTTTAAAGCTACACAACGTTCTGGCCTCTATAACTGTACTTGGGAGTTTGTTCCACTCATCCACAACTCTATTACCAAACCAGTACTTTCCTATATCCCTCCTGAATCTGAATTTTTCCAACTTAAAACCATTGCTGCGAGTCCTGTCTAGGCTAGATATTTTCAGCACACTATTTACATCCCCTTTATTTATTCCTGTCTTCCACTTATAAACCTCAATCATATCCCCCCTAATTCTACGTCTTTCTAGAGAGTGCAGTTTCAGGGCCCTTAGTCTATCCTCATAGGGAAGGTTTCTGATACATGGGATCATCTTTGTCATCCTCCTTTGTACATTTTCCAGAGAATTTATATCCATTCTGTAATACGGTGACCAAAACTGTGCAGCATAATCTAAATGAGGCCTAACCAAGGATGTATAGAGTTGAAGAACAACCTGAGGACTCCTATTATTTATGCTTCTTGATATGAAGCCAAGGATTCTATTAGCTTTATTGCGAACACTTATGCACTGTTGTCTTGGTTTCAGATTACTGCTAACCAGAACTCCTAAATCTTTTTCGCAATCCGTAATATTAAGATCTACATTATTTAGTTTATATGTGGCATGGTTATTGTCCTGTCCAACATTTAGAACTTTGCATTTGTCTATATTAAACTGCATCTGCCACTTCTCCGACCACTGCATCAGTCTATTCAAATCTTCCTGGAGTGCTCGAATGTCCTCGTCAGAATGAATTCGACGGCCTATTTTGGTGTCATCGGCAAACTTGCCGATGTCGCTCTTTATGCCCTCATCTATGTCGTTTATGTAGATTGTGAACAGCAGGGGGCCCAACACTGACCCCTGTGGAACACCGCTCGTGACGCTTCCCCACTCTGATTTCTCCCCATTTATGCAAACTCTCTGCTGCCTATTTGTCAACCATGCCTCTATCCAGGAAAAAATTTCTCCTCCTATTCCATGTGCTTTAATTTTCCTCAATAGTCTCTGATGTGGGACCCTGTCAAAAGCCTTACTGAAGTCCATATACACAATATCATATTCATTACCATGATCTACCTCCTCAAATACCTTAGTGAAAAAAGTTAATAAATTCGTAAGGCAGGAACGCCCCTTTGTAAAACCATGCTGAGATTCGTTGATTAATTTATGCTTTTCAAGGTGGCTACGAACTGCCTCGGCAATTATTGATTCCATAAATTTTCCCACTATGGAGGTTAGGCTTATTGGTCTATAGTTCGAAGCTAAGGACCTGTCACCTGTTTTGAAAATAGGTATCACATTTGCCATTTTCCACTTATCTGGCACCATGCCAGTTTGTAGTGATATGTTGAAAAGATTAGCCAAAGGTGTGCTAAGCTCCTCTTTACATTCCTTTAGAACCCTTGCATACAGTTCATCAGGGCCTGGGGATTTGTTAGGTTTTAATTTATCTATTTGCCTAAGGACCATGTCACTTGTGACCCTAATAGTGCACAGTTTATTATCGTCCTGTTCTACATAATTTATCATTACTGGAATATCGCTGGTATCCTCCTGTGTAAAAACTGAGAGGAAGTATGTGTTAAAAATTCTACACATTTCCTTATCACTGTCAGTGAGCTGACCCGAGGAACTTTTGAGTGGGCCTATCTTGTCCCTGATCTTACTTCTGTATACCTGAAAGAATCCTTTTGGGTTAGTCTTCGATTCTCTTGCAACTTTAACCTCATAATCTCTATTTGCTTTTCTAATTCCCTTTTTTATTTCTCTCTTTAACTGAATATATCGATTTCTTAATTGCCCCTCTCCTCTTTTGATTTGCCTATATATGCCTCTCTTTTGACCAATCAGATATTTTAATCTATTGTTCATCCATTTAGGATCATTTTTGTTTGATCTGATTTCCCTATTTGGAACATAATTTGACTGAGCAGCTAGAACTATGCCCTGGAAAGCATCATATCGGCAACCATCACCACCTACCTGACCCCTAGTCAGGTCATTCCAGTTCAGCCCACCTAAGTAATTTTTCAGTCCTATGAAATCAGCCAAGCGAAAGTCAGGGACGGAGACTTGATTGCCATTATTAGGGGAATTCCATGATATGTTAAAACTGAGTGATTTGTGATCACTCTCCCCAAGCTCATCATTAACCTCAAGATTATTAATTAGTGTTTCCCTACTGGCAAGAACCAAGTCAAGGAGGTTATTTCCCCTAGTTGGCTCTGTCACAAACTGTTTTAAAAAACAATCCTGGATCGTATCAAGAAAGTCACCCGACTCTAAATTTCCTGTTATCCTGCCTCTCATAATTTAGTGGACTTGGGTCTCATAAGTAGGCATGGTCTAGATAATAAGGAGGGTGGGCGAGTAGAGTTGTGGGTATGAATTGTGTACGGGTTGTGGGTATGAATTGTGTACGGGTTGTGGGTATGAATTGTGCATTGGCCCCTCAGGGTGGTCTTGACTTCCTGGTCTGTGTTATATCTCAGGAATATGAACGTCTTTCCTACTCCTGCTTCTCCGTGTGATGGTATCGGATAAAAGCTTCACGGCGAGGCTTCGTGGTTTTGTATACTGAACGTCGAGCACCATACATTTATGACCTGAGAATGTCGGAGGATGTTTTATGTCGATTTTGCATGTTTTGATATTGATTATCGTCTCTGTCGAGTTACAAATTCTTCGCATGACGGAAGATCTTGATGTAGAGCTGTGATAGCAGTATTTTCCAGACAACTCTTGTAATAAAGTCCTCGCAATGCACCACACGATCCCTATGTCATGTTACTTCTCCTTAGTGTTAGGTGTCTGGCGCTTTAATTCCTTTGTCCAGACGGGTGGTTCAAAGAACATGCATTATTCTGTAAGAAGGTTGACCTTTACTGCCCCTTTCGTGATTATGATGACAAAAGACAATTGTGTGTAAGCTATAAACAAGTGCTATAAATGGGAAGGCAGCACCTCCCAGTCAAGAGGAGTTTGTTTACCTATGGCTGTTCCTCATATCACAGCCAATGCCAATATTTACAATCTCGGACATTGTTTCTGAGCTGTTTTTGACTTTAAGAATCTTGGTCAAAAAAGATAAAGTAGGAGCTTTGGCATAAGTTATAAATCCATCCTCTTTTCTGATGGGTCATATAATTCATAGCAAGAATGGCAAGGAGACAGAATAAATACTTTATGGGTAGACTTTGGGTGGTTTTTAAGAGGGTGGATTTTGTCACATAGTAAAGAGTTGTTAGGTGTGTTAATAACAATTGAATACAGCAGTGTTATTGGGCGCACACACGTGTGTACCCAGTGGTGTACCTCTTAAACATCAGATGTTTTCCCCAGTACTCTTGTGGGAGTACAGGAACTAAAGGCAGCAAAACAGAAAAATAGTGCATCTTTTCATAAAAGCAAGAAACCTTGTGGATAATTAGCAGTGGTCATTATGAGCAAATCTGGATATGAAGCCAAAGCCAAAACAGCCTTTGGTGGATAAGTCAGGTGGGGAAACACTAGGAATATTTATTAACGTAACGTTAATACATTGTAATCAAGTGAAGAAGCTTGCAGCGCAGGCTTCATCAGTTGATTAGAGTGATTGGTGGAATACGAAATAGACGAAATGGAAAGGCTGATGTAATCAGCCTAACACCCGTAGAGCACGTTCAAGGGTCTACCTATCTACCTGGAGTCTACGTGGAGGGTTCCGGGGATTAACGTCCCCGCTGCGAGGTCCATGACCAGGCCTACTGGTGGATCAGGATCTGATCAACGAGGTGGATACTGTTGGCCGCACGTAGTACAATGTATGAACCACAGCCCGGCTGATCCGACACCGACTTTAGATATCTGTCCAGCTCCCTCTTGAAGACAACCAGGGGTCTATTGGTAATTCCTCTTTTGGCTGGCTGGAGGCTGGTGAACAGTCATGGGCCCTGGACACTTATTGTGTTTTCTCTTAGTGTATTAATGGCGCCCCTACTTTTCACTGGAAGTAGGTTGCATCGCCTGCCAAGTCTTTTGCTTTTGTTGGGAGTAATTTCTGTGTGCAGATTAGGGACCAGTCCCTCCAGGATCTTCCAGGTATAAATTATAATGTGTCTCTCTCGCCTGCGCTCCAGTGAGTACAAGTTAAGTGTTTCCAAGCGTTCGCAGTTGTTAAGATGTTTGATGGAACTTATTTCTGCAGTAAAGGTTCTCTGTACAGTCTCTAGATCTGTAATTTCACCTGCCTTGAATGGAGATGTTAATGTACAGCAGTATTCCAGCCTAGAGAGAAGAAGTGATTTAAAAAGGATCATCACTGGGTTGGCATCTCTTATCCTGAATGTTCTCATTATCCATCCTATCAGTTTCCTCCCAGGTCCTTCACATTACTTTTCCACTCTACTGTGTGATTAAAGTTTGTAGTATACTCAGTTCTAACTATTATTTCCTCCAGTTTTCCATAATGGAGTAGTTGAATTCGTCTTCATTGAACATCATGTTGTCCGTTGCCCATTGGAAAACTTGATTTATATCTTCCTGGAGATTTGCCGTGTCCTTAATGGGTGATACTCTCGTGTAGATACTGTGATCGTCTGCAAAGGATGATACGAAGCTATGGTTTATATCTTTGTCTATGTGTGATATGAGGATGAGGAACAGGATAGGGGCGAGTACTGTGCCTTGTTACTCACTATGGCAGCTTCCGATTAAACTCTGTTTACCACTACTCTTTGTGTTCGACTGGTTAGAAAGTTGAAGATCCATCTGCCATCTTTGCCAGTTATCCCTTCAGCGCGCATTTTGTGTGCTGTTACACCATGGTCGTACTTGTCAAAGGCTTTTGCAAAAACTGTGTATACTACACCTGCATTCTGTTTGTCTTACAGTGCATCCAAGACCATACAGTGGTCCAGTAGTTGCGAGAGTTGAAGATTGAGACACTTATGCAACATATGGGAGTCTTTATTCAGGAAACGTTTCGCCACACAGTGGCTTCATCAGTCCAATACAAAGTAGAAAGGCGTAAGGAGAGGAGGAGTTTGAGGTAATCAGTCCCTCAGCCTGGAGTCGATGTGTTCAGTCCATCAATCTTGTAAAATGTACAAGATTGATGGACTGAACACATCGACTCCAGGCTGAGGAACTGATTACCTCAAACTCCTCCTCTCCTTACGCCTTTCTACTTTGTATTGGACTGATCAAGCCACTGTGTGGCGAAACGTTTCCTGAATAAAGATTCCCATATGTTGCATAAGTGTCTCAATCTTCAACATGTCGGTTTTTCAAACCATTCATCATAGTTACGAGAGGCAGAAGCACCTGCTCTGAACCCATCTTGCCCTGGATTGTGCAATTGTTGGGAGTCCAGGTGGTTTGCAGTCCTGCTTCTTAGAGCTCTTTCAAAGCTATTGGTCTACAGTTCTTAGCTATTGCTTTGCTGCCACCTTTATGGAGTGGGGCTATATCCGTTGTTTTTAGTGACTGTGGAATCTCACCTGTGTATGTGCTCCTTCTCCATAGCATATTTAGGGCCCGTGAGAGGGGTTTCTTGTAGTTCTTAATGAACACAGAGTTCCACGAGTCTGGGCCTCGGGCTGAGTGCATGGCCATGTTGTCAATGACTTTCTCATAATCTAGTGGGGTTAGGGTTATGTTAGAAATTTGGCATACATTGACAAGGTTTTGAGGTTCATGGAAAAAATTATTTGGATTGTCTATCTTTAGGCTGATTAGTGGCAGTATCTCACTCATTTCTTTGTAGTCATCTGTGTAGGATCCGTCTTATCTGAGCAGGGGCCCAGTACTGGATGTGGTTTTTGCCCTGTTTTTGTAATATGAAAAGAAATATTTCAAATTTCTTTAAATTTCACTACTCGCTTTTAGTGTCTCTTGTCTCTCTTGGATCTTGTATGAGTCCTTTAGCTTAAGTTCAATATTTCCCACTTCCCTGGTTAACGCTTTCTTCCGTGTTTCAGATAATCTAGCATTCTTGAGGAGCTCAGTGATTCTTCGCCTTCTCCTGTACAGGGAGCATCTCCCTCTCTCGCCAGTTAGCTTCTTCTCTTCTTTTTTCTTAGAGGAATATGCCTTGAACATACTTCAGCTACCAGAAAGTTGATCTTTTCAAGGCACTGGTTAGGGTGTTTTATATAGGACATAGTTTGCCTGGTCCCAGCTGATGTTCTTGTTGAAGTTGAATTTGGTGAAGGCACCCTCATAGCTGTATGCATTTTACTGATCAGGACTCCTGTGCATGTAAGTCTGGACTTCGATTAGATTGTGATCAGAAGTAGTTGTTTTTGATATTGTTGTGTTTCTTACCAGGTCCTCGTTATTTGTAAAAATAAGGTCTAGTGTGTTCTCCAGTCTTGTTAACTCCACTACCTGCTGACTTAGGGTGTGTTTGTTGCAGAAATTCAGCAGCTCCTGTGTGTGTGACTTTTCATCTGAGGTGCCTCCAGGGATTATTTCTGCTACATTATTTGGAACATTCTTCCGTTTTGTATGTCTTAGACTGAAGTCACCAAGCAGCAAGATGTTTGGGGATGGGGCTGGAAAGTTTTCCAGACAGTAGTCAGTTTTCGATAGGTGTTCCTTCAACTGTTGGGAAGCTGCATCTGGTGGCTAATATACAAGCACAGTGACTAAATATTGATTCTCGATTTTTATTGTTAGAAGTTCAACTACATCATTTGTGGTGTTCAGTATCTCTGTGCAAATTAGCGACTCTTTGACATACAGGCCAACCCTCTCTTGTTTCCTGTTCTTTCTGTCTCATCTGAAAAGGTTGTACCCAGGTATCCATATTTCATTGTCAAAGTAGTCTTTAGCGTGGGTCTCTGTGAAGGCTGCCAACATTGCATGTGACTTCCCTAGAAGTTCACTAATGAAATATATATTGTTGTTGGTGGATGGCTTAAGGCCCTGTATATTAGCAATATAAATGAGGTCGTGTTGCATATTTGTTGGGGAGATTTTGTTGTTGGCATCATTACGTGCGAGTCTGGAGAGACCACTGGCTGTGACTCCAGTCCAACAAGGCTCCAAGGTGGTGAACTATTTTGCTTATTTCTTTCTATTTTCTTCTTTATTTCCTACCATTAAAAAATCACTTGCAGTGGAGTTGTCATAACTACTGTAACTGCTACGATTTGTGTTATGGGGTGTGTACCTCCTGGTGCCTTTTAAGCGGTATGTGTGGCAGTTTGTGTAGTAACATTGCTTTTTGAGGACTGAAGAGTAGCACATCTCAGGCTGGGAGAATCTGCAAGAGGTAGAACGACACATTCCTTTAGACAGGAGGTCACAGAATTTTTGGGGATACTCAAAGCTGCATGTCCCATTTGTTTACCCTCATATTCCATGCTCATAAATGCCCCAAGCACAGAATTTGCACCATTTTGCTTTTGGTTGGATACAATTAGTACTGGATGTATTCCCAATTTGTGCAGATCCTAGAACTGCACTACAGTCTTCGATAACGAAGCCAGAGACACCACTATCTGTTTTCAGGAGGCCAACATTTTCCCCAGAAGAGGACTCCTCTATTACACCTGTAACAGGGGCTATGGCTGTGGTGGCTGTGGAAGTCTTTAGTTGAATCTGGACTTGCACTATGGCTGAGGCCCGAGTCTGGATCAGCCCTAGGGCTGGGGGCTGAGCTATCTGATTTTTTTGTTTCCTGTATTTTTTCAAGGGGGTGTCTATTTTTGGGTCAACTGTTGTAGAGTGGGCGTTCTGAATGTTAAGGTTTACTCCTCTTCCATCCTCCCATGCTCTATATATTCTGTCTAGACTATCTAATACTTCCTCTATGTTTTCATGCTTTTTATTTATTAACCTCCTGAATACTTTCCTGATATCTGTCCATAGTTCTACATTCCTACTGCAGATCCAGAAACACCTTTCTAGGTGGATGTCTTTTTTTTGGATACAGTGTTTATTCTTGCACAGGAGACATGTTTTTTATAACAAAGGTTGCATGTGATTCTGAATTATTTTCTAAGAGCCTTTTCTCATGTCCCACAGGTATACTGTACTGGCATCCTGATGGACTGATTACATTAAGTATCTCTCCACTCACATGCTTCGTCTTTCACTGGTGAATTGTGATGTAAATGGTTTGGAAAGCCCACAAGTTGAAGGATGAAAAACTTGTGCAACATTTGGACAGCTTTTCTGAGGAAACACTTCGCAAGCCAGTGGCGTCTTCATTTCAGTACAAAGAAGAACGGTGAAAGATGCAGAGGACTTTGATGTTATCGTGGGGTCGATGTGTTCAGTCCATCAGTCTTAATAAATGTACAGTTTATGCACAGAAAAGTGGCTTATATACGGCAGTCAGATGAACTGAAGCAGGAGGAGGGGGAGTTACCAGTGAAAAAAATCCACTAGTGTAAGTAGGTCATGTCTATAGGTTAGGCAAGCACTTAAGAATTTCCTGTATTCAGATCTTACTAGTGAAGCCTACAGTGCAAGTGAACCATTTGGTCAATAAATTCCTGGTATTGCCCATGTGTCTTACTCTTCAACTTGTCTATATTGTATACCAGTTGTAACATGATAACCTGTGGTGCCTGTGGTGGCCATTTTAAATCGATGATTACCAGAGAGTACATTTTCAAGAATATCTCCACCAGCATTAATTATATCAAGATAGTAAATGTATGTAGTCAAGAATTCTAATAAAATAATTTCCAACAATGGGAAAATAATGCTTAGTTACTGCAGTCATGGTGAACATTTATAGTATAATTATTTGCTTGTCAGTGTTAGTAGGCAAACACTGAATGGTTATAGTACTTATTAAGTGGACAGACTGATTGTTCAAGGTCGTAGCCCTCACATACGTGACTGCTTGTTGCAGCACTTATAACCATGACTCTATCGTACGAAATTAAGTAGCCTAGTTGATAGAAAACATAAATGATATCTGGAGTCCGAGTCTTCATATAGTTTCAGACTTGAGTAGATAAGCAAAGGTTCTCTGATCTTTCTGTGTCTGCTTCCTGCAGTGGCTGTTCATTTCTTTAGGTACATGTTGAAATAGATCAGTTGAGCTACAGATAATGAAGCCTGGGAAGCAACATTTTTATTTAGATTGGATACCTGTGACATCAACGTTAATCTTTACCAGTGCAAGCAAAACCTGTGGTGTCGAATCTTGTTCACAATGAAGACTGAATGGTCCATCAAATTTGGTTTTGGTTTCATATTTCATGACTTGTCTCTTGATGATGCTGGCGACTTGGCTCAGTGTGATGTCTACCTCATCATGGTCAACGTCGCGCACACTTTTCATTGCGAGAAGAATATCGCGTCCATGTTTATGCTCTTGCAGATCAGGAAATTAACAAAGAATCCAACTGATGCTTATGTTCTGTGAGCGTATGCATCAATAATGTAAATCTGTATACAGATTTACATCCCCCATCACTGTAATGGATTTCTTCAGTATATGAGAGTTCAGCAAATGCGATTTTATGGCTCATCTGCTGGCTGGGATTTTAATCACTCTGTGAGCATGTTACTGCTGCTGCTCCTTTGTTGCCAGTAACCTCTCATCGTGTAATTCTAGAGGACATTTCCTCACCCATCTGGCTAGGCCACATGTGGAAGCAACATATAAAGGGGTTTGCTGACTTTGTCTCACGGAAGAAACATATATTCTTTAATGTTAAGTATCATAGTGTGTAGGCTGTTCACTTCTGCTTTGTGAATTTCTTGGATGTTGAAAGCTCAGCAGGAGAATCAAGGACAGTTTTCTTCTTGAAGCTTAGTTGTGTTAAATTTGGTGATGATTGAAACACTTACGCAACATATGGGATTCTTTATTGAGGAAACGTTTCGCCACACATTGGCTTCATCAGTCCAATACAAAGCAGAAAGGTGTAAGGAGAGGAGGAGTTTGAGGTAATCAGTCCCCCAGCCTGGAGTCGATGTGTTCAGTCCATCAATCTTGTAGAATGTACAGCATAGGGCCGTAGACGTGGCTTATATACTGTAGTCAGGTGAGGCGAAGCAAGAGTAGGCGGGGTCATAGTGGTACCATAGTGGACTGATGAAGCCACTGTGTGGCGAAACGTTTCCTCAATAAAGATTCCCATATGTTACATAAGTGTCTCAATTTTCAACTTGTCGGTTTTCAAAACCATTAATCACAAATTTGGTGATGCTTTATGTTCTGATAATGTGTTCATCCAGTTTATCAGTATTAATTAGCAATGGCAAATTATTCATTTCGTGAAATTTTATCAGTCTTTGACAAACTGTGGTAGCTTCATCTTTGTGTCTTCTGGACATTACGAAGATTCTCGAGTTTCCTCCTAACACAAAGCACATAAAGTTCAATCTGTTACTAGATTTCGTTAACTGTTGTCATATTGAGGATTTTTCAGTTCAGATTTGTTAACCATAATCAAAGCCTAGTATATCCTCTACCACTACTATACTAAAAGAATGCACACCTGGAGAAAGGAGGAATAAGCCAGTAAGAAACATGCATAGATTATTATGAAATATATTTTAATAGAACTCAGAAATATACCGACAAGAACGAATAACATGATTTCGCATCTTTAACTATAACTACTCCATTATCACATAAAGTAAGCCCTATCGGTTGCTGCTTTCATGTTATTTTTTAGGTGTTTTGGCTGTCAAAACATAGGAATAGACAGCAGATTGATAGAGATATCTCAGTATTTGGCACTGAAAAGGATTTTCGGTAATGGCTGGCAGAAGATGGCAGCCAGTGACGCCACAGATCAATTTTTGGCTTCATATCAAAATGGTTCAGAGCGCCTAGTTTCCTAATCATATAAATTTTACGCCTTTATGATAAAGAGTTCTATTTTGATCCTTATCTCCTATACTAAATGTTCCTCCAACACTCACATAGTATATTCCTCCTGCACTCGTGTCCCTAACACATACATGTGTCTCCTCAATGTTCATGTCCACACAATACTCATATTTGTCCTCTTCAACATAAACATCTCATCCAAAGGAACATGTGTACATTTCAACACCTACATGTGCTCTCCCTTTCCCTCGTACTGCTAACTAGCAAACAACATCAATCTGAATGTCTGTCTCGTATCTCAGATTGAAAATCTCCTTAGTTAAGCTTTATTTTCAGGATACACCAGCTTTCACATTGTATAAAAGAGGCTGTGAACCAAACATTTATCCCAGGAACAGCGCTACTAAAACCTTGAAAATGAAAGAATTTCCTGAAAGCAGTTCAAGCACAAGCGTACGGAAGAAAACATTTTACTCGCGTTAAAAGACGAGCGACAGGTCTCACCCATAAAAAGCAAAATTTGCACAAAGCATGTCTCTCCAGGAATTAACAAAGCTCTAAACATTCCCGGTGTTTTATTTCCCAATATAAGGGACGACTACTTTGTTAAAGAGCACAACTCTGTGCAGGTTCATTCTCTGGAAGCTGGAGTCAAAGTCTACTTTTATGAATTCTGAGTGACATCTGCTAAACACGTCGGAGGCTCGCACGAGAAGCATCGCCAACGAGGGCCACTTATTTTTCAGTAATTTTTGTGGGTCACGAGGCGAGAGAGGAGAGGAAGGAAGAAGTGAGGAGAGTTGAGGAGAAGAGAGGTGAGGAAGGGAAGAGAATATAGCAGGAAGAGATGCAACTAAGGAGGAAATGAGGTCGCTTGTTTCAATGTAGATAAGATGGGTGACAGGTCCTGCAGTGTAATGGAATCTTCAGATCACGAGTGGCTAGCTGGAATCTCCATGACTAGTGCAGTGCTGTTATTGATCAATACCACTCGTTCGTGGTTACAATAATATTATATATATATATATATATATATATATATATATATATATATATATATATATATATATATATATATATATATATATATATATATATATATATATATATATATATATATATATATAAGTAGAATACGTTTTTTTTTACATATTTTCGAATATAACAAAAAAAAACGTAGATCAAAGTTTTTTTTACACCTTTTCAAATGTAAAAAAAAAAATCTACGTTTTTTACATACTTTCAAATGTTGAAAAAACGTAGATCTACGTTTGGACAGTTTAAGGGTTAAATAAAATATTTATTAATTAAATATAAGGGGTGGTAGGAGAAAATTCTCAAACAGCTTCAGGGAGAACCTTGAGTTTTCCCCGAAAAGTTGTTTGAAAAGCTGCAATACTTCTCCCTGAAAGCTGGCTGCCTTGGATCAAAGTCTAGCGCAAGCTGGACTCCAAGGTATTGTCCAGTGTGGGTAGATTGATAAAGCACTGCGTACCTTGTTCCAAGGTTAGTAGGTTCGAGTCTCCTTCAGCCAGAGATCAGTGTTTGTGTATATTTCGCCTGCTCTTGCGAATTCCTTGCATATATATATATATATATATATATATATATATATATATATATATATATATAACACAATTTAGGTACACGGGTCATCTTGGGAACCCATATTTTTATGTCAGAATTTGTCTAATATTTTAGTACATAATGGTAACATTTCCAAGGTTCTTTATGGAAATTTCATGTCGGTTAATTAAAAATAAAAAATATGGAAAATGAAGAACAAAAATACAAGTATTGTTTCTTTATTTCCCCTTTTGTTGAATTGTGGGACAAAGTAAAACTGCCAGTTCCTAAATAGCTCAGATTTGTCAACATGGCGCCGTAGAACCATTTATTAGCAATAACAAACTAAAATTTCAAGTTGACAGCATTGTAAACGACGACGAACTGTCGGAGCAGCAACACCCAACCTGACACCTGCCGGGTTGACGGCGCACTAAGCTTAGCTGGTTGGTTAATGGGAGTTTAAAGCCTATCGACTACACGAGGGTCATTGAGGCTGCACGGCAACCTTTTCAGACAAGACAAGAATACTTTAATCCCTAAAAAAGGGGTTAAAGTAAACTCTCAGCATATATACGCTGAAAGAAATACTGCTGCTCTCAGAGTATATATCCCATACTCTGAGTGCTGCTGTCACTCAGGAAAGATCTGAGTTACCATTAAGGAACCTCCCTCATGGGAGGTTCCTTGATGCCGGTAGGGGAGACTCCTATTCCCAGGTCCTAACCTGAATGTCTCCCATTCTTCCTTAGGCGCTGTATGACCCCAGCGGGTTAAACGCCCCCCCCCCCGTGACAGTAATAATAATATATTTATGAATGATTGCAGTAATTACATGAATGAAAACTGACTCGTCTTACGATCAAGACCAGTATCTGGAAACACGTGTTCTGTTTCCTTAATTGCTGTAAAATTTCTTAGAATTGTTGGATTTTAGTGATGTAAAAAATCCAAATAGCTCCCACGTTGGAAAATTTTGTTACTGTTTCTTAGATTTCAATTTACAATAAAGGAAAACCTTCCCATGCCTTCCGAAACGCAGGAAACGTGCTTCTGCGAGCTCCACGAAATTGTCTACAAGTCCCGTGTGGGTTATTATGCGTAAGGACTGGTGAAGGCTCGATCCTCGGTCTCCTAGCTCTAATAATAATAATAATAATACACCTGCACATATAATGATTAAATATGTAGTACTGTACATAGCGTGCACACTTTTTCAGGGGTGTTTGAAGCATTGACAAAATACAGATTCTCATGACTTCCATACTTATGGAATATATCGCACGCTTATGTACGTGGGGATTATTAGGTGGGTGTCAGTAGGAAAGGTGGTACAGGAGGCCAGTGGAGAAGATAAGAGGGGAGTGCAAGTGGAGAAACTGGGATGGGGTTCCAGTGGAAACGATGGGAGTGATTGGTAGTGGAGCTGAGTTCCTTGTTCTTTCATTATGGGTACATAAACTGACCACACAAACAGAATGGGTCAAGCCTAAGCCGTTAGAAGACCTAGAAAACAGGCCAAATTATGGCCAAAGGCAAACGATGAGACTCGGTCACAGACCTGGCTAGAGGACATAGTATATAGTCTTGGGAGACGTAGTTCACAGAAGCAGCCAAGGAAGAGGCTTAGACTGAAGCAGTGCACCTTTATCGTCAATATATTTGGATTCCATTGTTTCATAGTTGTGTTATAAATCATTGTAATGTTAGCCCTGTTGGGTTTTATATTTCGCGTCAGGCCAGTAACCAAGTGCTGCCATGTATCGTGGCTTAGGCGTACCTGCGTGACACGCTGTATCCTCCTCACTCACGCAGCATACAACTTTCAGACAAGAACTTCCTCTCACTCCCCTGCCATGCCGGGGCCTGGCTAGGGTAGCCTAGCACACACTGCCTGCACAAGAACCCAAATGAAGCTAAGGCTTGTTTCCAAAGAGTATCATTACCTCACCAGAGCGTATAAACTGTTGATCTAGCAATAGCCCCCATATGTTCACATTGCCCCTTCCCCTAGTAACCTTGTATAACGTAAGAGAATACAAACGGAAGATCACCCCAGCAGGCCAACTGGCCCAGATTGGCAAGTCCTTAAAAATCTATCCCTTCTCAATTAAATATTGTTCTACACTATTCTTGAAGCTTCTCAGTGCTTTAACTTAAACAACCCTGTTAACACAAACACTGCAGGACCCACTCGTATCCAACCCTTCTCATTCATGTATTTGTCTAACTAGATTTTAAAGCTATCTATATTGTTAGCTTCAACAACCGTACTTGGCAGATGGTTCCATCTATCGGGTGATATAAGTGATACTTATCAGTAATTCTGTGTTCTGTGTACTTTCGTTCTTAGTGTAATGATTGGTTGTATTTTCTCATGTATTTGTATCTCAATTTCTTAATGTGTAATTTGCTAGAAACGTAAAGTGCCGATTAAGTGGTTTAAAGTGTTCAGTCAAGTGGTGAAGAGGTAACAGTGCAACTCCAGTACGAAGGGTGTCAATAGGAATGATAGGAATGTTTGGCAGTGGAAATGACGGAAGGAGAGAGTTATTGGAGAAGATGGGAAGGGACGCTAGTGGAAAAGATGGAACGAGGTATCGGTGGAAGAGATAAGTGACAATATCAATAGAAAAGAACGTAAGTGATGCAGTGGAAAATATGGGATGAGGGTGCCAGTAGAGAAGATAGGAAAGGGTGCCTTTGGAAAAGATGAGAGGTATGCCAATTAAAAAAATGGGAGGGGAGGAGAGGAAGAAGGCAAATAAATACGAAGAAAAACTCAAAACAAGAGAGGGGAGGTTTGCTAGGCGCCCATATGCTGCAGCAGTTATTTGGTTGATGTGCGCTTCAGGAGATGTACCTGGTGTTATACTCACCCCAAGATCTTTTTCCTTGAGTGAGGTTTGTAGTCTCTGACCCCCTAGACTGTACTCCGTCTGCGGCCTTCTTTGCCCTTCCCCAATCTTCATGACTTTGCACTTGGTGGGATTGAACTCCAGGAGCCAATTGCTGGACCAGGTCTGCAGCCTGTCCAGATCCCTTTGTAGTTCTGCCTGGTCTTCGATCGAGTGTATTCTTCTCATCAACTTCACGTCATCTGCAAACAGGGACACCTCAGAGTCTATTCCTTCCGTCATGTCGTTCACAAATACCAGGAACAGCACTGGTCCTAGGACTGACCCCTGCGGGACCCCGCTGGTCACAGGTGCCCACTCTGACACCTCGCCACGTACCATGACTCGCTGCTGTCTTCCTGACAAGTATTCCCTGATCCATTGTAGTGCCTTCCCTGTTATCCCTGCTTGGTCCTCCAGTTTTTGCACCAATCTCTTGTGTGGAACTGTGTCAAACGCCTTCTTGCAGTCCAAGAAAATGCAATCCACCCACCCCTCTCTCTCTTGTCTTACTGCTGTCACCATGTCATAGAACTCCAGTAGGTTTGTGACACAGGATTTCCCGTCCCTGAAACCATGCTGGCTGCTGTTGATGAGATCATTCCTTTCTAGGTGTTCCACCACTCTTCTCCTGATAATCTTCTCCATGATTTTGCATACTATACATGTCAGTGACACTGGTCTGTAGTTTAGTGCTTCATGTCTGTCTCCTTTTTTAAAGATTGGGACTACATTTGCTGTCTTCCATGCCTCAGGCAATCTCCCTGTTTCGATAGATGTATTGAATATTGTTGTTAGGGGTACACATAGCGCCTCTGCTCCCTCTCTCAATACCCATGGGGAGATGTTATCTGGCCCCATTGCCTTTGAGGTATCTAGCTCACTCAGAAGCCTCTTCACTTCTTCCTCGGTTGTGTGCACTGTGTCCAGCACTTGGTGGTGTGCCCCACCTCTCCGTCTTTCTGGAGTCCCTTCTGTCTCCTCTGTGAACACTTCTTTGAATCTCTTGTTGAGTTCTTCACATACTTCACGGTCATTTCCTGTTGTCTCTCCTCCTTCCTTCCTTAGCCTGATTACCTGGTCCTTGACTGTTGTTTTCCTCCTGATGTGGCTGTACAACAGTTTCGGGTCAGATTTGGCTTTCGCTGCTATGTCATTTTCATATTGTCTTTGGGCCTCCCTTCTTATCTGTGCATATTCGTTTCTGGCTCTACGACTGTTCTCCTTATTCTCCTGGGTCCTTTGCCTTCTATATTTCTTCCATTCCCTAGCACACTTGGTTTTTGCCTCCCTGCACCTTTGGGTAAACCATGGGCTCATCCTGGCTTTTTCATTACTCCTGTTACCCTTGGGTACAAACCTCTCCTCAGCCTCCTTGCATTTTGTTGCTACATATTCCATCATCTCATTAACTGGCTTCCCTGCCAGTTCTCTGTTCCACTGAACCCCGTTCAGGTAGTTCCTCATTCCTGTGTAGTCCCCTTTCTTGTAGTTTGGCTTCATTCGTCCTGGCCTTCCTGCTTCTCCCTCCACTTGTAGCTCTACTGTGTATTCGAAGCTTAAAACCACATGGTCACTGGCCCCAAGGGGTCTTTCATATGCGATGTCCTCGATATCTGCACTACTGAAGGTGAATACTAAGTCCAGCCTTGCTGGTTCATCCTCTCCTCTCTCTCTTGTAGTGTCCCTTACGTGTTGGTACATGAAGTTCTCCAGTACCACCTCCATCATCTTAGCCCTCCATGTATCTTGGCCCCCATGTGGGTCCAAGTTCTCCCAATCGATCTCCTTGTGGTTAAAGTCACCCATGATCAGGAGCTTTGCCCTGCATGCATGAGCTCTTCTGGCCACTCTAGCCAGTGTGTCAACCATCGCTCTATTGCTCTCGTCGTACTCTTGCCTTGGCCTCCTGCTGTTCTGTGGTGGGTTATACATCACTGCTATTACCACCTTGGGACCTCCAGAGTGAAGTGTTCCCACTATGTAATCACTTTCTTCTCCGCTATCTCCTCTCTCCAGCTCATCAAAATTCCAGCGATTTTTGATCAGCAACGCCACTCCTCCACCCCCCCTGTTCCCTCTGTCTTTCCTCAGGATTTGGTATCCCGTTGGAAAGATGGCATCTGTTATCATACCTGTAAGCTTGGTTTCTGTAAGAGCTATGATGTCCGGTGATGCTTCTTTGACCCTTTCGTGCCACTCCTCCCACTTATTTGTTATTCCATCAGCGTTTGTGTACCATACCTTCAGTTTCCTTTCCAACACTGTGGTTTGGGGGGCCTGTGGGGGTGGGAGACCTGGTGGCATACTGTGGGATTCTATAGCTCGATGTTGGGTGGAGGCTGTGGGTATGGATTGTAGTGTGTGTTGGGATGGTGTGATAGGTTGTATGGTGAGAGTAGTTGTGTGTGTGCTTGCCCTTGCTGTTCTGTCCTGCTCTGACTGACCTCTGCTGATTCCCTCCTTGTCTCTTTTCCTAGCTCCTTTCGTCTCTCAGCTGCTGTCGTTCTGATGTTCTGTCTCTGTCTAGAAACACTCTTGTACTCTTCCGAGTATTTCAATCGTGGTTTCTCTTGGAGGATCCTGTTCCGCACTGTGTCCTGAGAATCAGCTTGATTGGTCGGTGAGTACCCCCCTATTCTCTGTTTACAATCTCGTCCATCTCTTCACCTATTTCCGTGTGTGTGTGTGTGTGTGTGTTTGTGTGTGTGTGTGTGTGTGTGTGTGTGTGTGTGTGTGTGTGTGTGTGTGTGTGTAACAGAAACTGGGAAATGGAAAGGGGATTAAAGAGTAAGTATTGTGGGAGAGGAGAGAGTGGGACAGAGACATCTCGTCCTACAGCTCAATCTCTCACCATAAGTGAAAAACGTTCAGAGATGAACCATGGCATTTTTATGATCGGCCACTTCGTTGCCAGACCCATCGCGGCGTGTTTTATTGCTAAACAAATAATTTTTTATTATCCACGAATTAAAATGCGAGTTTAAATATTTTACAATGACGACACGCAGGGTCAGGCACCAGGTTATGAAATACAATGTTGGTTAAAATATTTTACAATAACAAAACTCTGAAACAAATCCCTGGTTATGAAATACAATGCATTTGCCTGTATGTAATTAAATACAGAGGTTCACGTAACCCAACCTAACTAATCTTAACCTAATTAATATAATCTACCTTAAAATAAAGAAAACAGGTTCTCAAAAATACTGGAAGCTTTAAAAAAAAATAGACTGTGAGTGCCACGTCAGAAACATGACGTTGTAAGGGAAGAAAGCTTACTTCCATCTTATACCGTGAGAGTAAAAAATATCAACGCTCTAAGGGATTGCAATGTGCCCTCGCTGCCAGACGTAAGCCGCCTATCTTTGGCCGTCCTATCTTTGGCGGTTAACTGTACTCATAGACAGTAATTTATGTTGGGGGTAAAGGAGGTTCTGTATGCGAGGAGCTTTGACATCCAGCAAGCGTGTTAGAGTTCTTGAGGTGGATAGTACAGTACCTGCACGCTGAAGGTGGGGATATCAGCAATTTTGAACTGACGGCTGGTGTGTTTAAAAATCAATGGTGTTAAATACCGGCCACTACGCTTATTAGAAATATAATACAGTTAATGATATTTTATTAGGATTAGTTGTCAATTAATAAAGTGTCTGGTGAACGATACGTCTTAATGAAACCACTGACTGTGACTTATTAAGTAATTTATGTTAATTAGGTTAACCCTTACCTAACCAGGAAAAACTAATATTAAATATTTGTAGATTTTTAATCCTAACAGAATTCAAAGTGCAGTGCGTGCGGGATTGTCTTTTCTGTTAGGAGAAATAGGGAAAAAGCAGAAAGGATGAAGGTGTGGAAGCAGCAGGAGGGAAGGAAATGTCACAGCGAAGAGAAGAGGTTAATGTCATGGGTGGCGTAGGAATGGCTACACACGACTCTGGTACTAGTTGTACACCGTTGTTTGGCGCACCTAGGAAAGGAGAAAAGCTCAGAGGAAGCGTGGCTCACTGGAGAGATGGCTTTAACATTTACATACAAACGTGGCGGTGCCTAACTGTGGTGAGCAGGAGAATGCTTGTAAATCTACTTCTAAAAGCGATAGCCACCTGCAGTGGTCGGGTGGTTACACTCCCAGCTCTCGTCAGGAAGTTCAGAGGTTCAAACTTCATGGAGGAAAGGACGTTGGTATTATCTTTGATGGGAAGGGGACGGAGGCACATGGGTGAGGAGGTCGAGGTTTCAGTCTTTAAAGAGGTCAGGGCAAGGTTTCAATCTCTGAAGATGGAGGACGGGGTTTCATTCATCGATGGAAAAAAGACGAGGGTTCAGTTTTCAGAGGAGGAAATAAACTTCAGTCCTCGAAAACAGGTTCGAACCTTCGGTTATGCACACAATTACCTAATAAACTGAAAACAATACAATAGATTTCAACTGTGGATATGATGGTGTATATGGCTTGAACTGCATAAGCAGAGGTGCAGATAAGAGCAGCCTCGATCACTACTACAGGCGAGTAACAATATAAAACACGAGAGCAAAAAGTCTCTGTTGGAAAGGATGCAATGTTGAGTTTGTTTTTATTGTATACAAAAATAGTTCTGCCTGAAGGAAAGAAGATCGTTTTTTGACATTCTGCAGCTCTGTTGAGAGAAGATACATCTGGATGAAGTGCAGTGGAAGTGACTTGACGAGCGATGGAGGTGACGTGAGGCGGAGGAGGCTTCATATGAAGTGGAGGTAGGTGGCTTGATGCGAGGTAGAGCTATTTTAACATGAGGTGGAGGTGACTTTGACGTGAGGTGGTGGCTGTGATACTGCTCCAACCCTTCAGTCAGTTTGAAATGTTAGAGTGGAGGGCAGGTTGTTTGTAAACACAGAGCTCATCTCAGGCTGACACTATTGACGGCTAGTAACCCATGTTGTAGTCCAGTAAAGCCATATCATCATACCGTCTGACTAATTTCCACTGGGGTTTTTTAATCATCTTTTCCAGGATGCGACCAATACCTGTCAACTAACACTCAGGTACCTACTTACTGCTAGGTGAACTGGGGCAGAAAGTGCAAGGAAACACGTATAACGTTTCCACACGTCTGAGGACTGATTCGCCTGTCCTTCAGGGAGTGAACTGAGGCCGCTACCAAATGAGCCACCAGCAACATTGCTAATAAATTACTCTGAGTAGAATAACATGAAATACTCAAGAAACTCCAAAAAATCAATGGTAATACTTTGTGAAATGGTTGAAAAAAGAAAAGAAAAATTAAACTAGAAAAATATTGAACCGCTGAAGCCAGTGAGAGGCAGGGTTGTGAGAGAGTGAACCTAGGACTGGCAGTGTGTGGCAGGGCTGTGAGAGAGTGAACCTAAGACAGGCAGTGTGTGGCA
Organism: Cherax quadricarinatus; assembly: GCF_038502225.1. Classification (NCBI taxonomy): domain Eukaryota; kingdom Metazoa; phylum Arthropoda; class Malacostraca; order Decapoda; family Parastacidae; genus Cherax; species Cherax quadricarinatus. The sequence goes on along the minus strand of NW_027195923.1, from coordinate 66,211 downwards.
GGGCTGTGAGAGAGTGAACCTAAGACTGGCAGTGTGAGGCAGGGCTGTGAGAGAGTGAACCTAAGACAGGCAGTGTGTGGCAGGGCTGTGAGAGAGTGAACCTAAGACAGGCAGTGTGTGGCAGGGCTGTGAGAGAGTGAACCTAAGACTGGCAGTGTGAGGCAGGGCTGTGAGAGAGTGAACCTAAGACAGGCAGTGTGAGGCAGGGCTGTGAGAGAGTGAACCTAGGACTGGCAGTGTGAGGCAGGGCTGTGAGAGAGTGAACCTAGGACTGGCAGTGTGAGGCAGACTGAGGCGGCTGTGAGAGAGTGAACCTAAGACAGGCAGTGTGTGGCAGGGCTGTGAGAGAGTGAACCTAGGACTGGCAGTGTGTGGCAGGGCTGTGAGAGAGTGAACCTAAGACAGGCAGTGTGTGGCAGGGCTGTGAGAGAGTGAACCTAAGACTGGCAGTGTGAGGCAGGGCTGTGAGAGAGTGAACCTAAGACAGGCAGTGTGAGGCAGGGCTGTGAGAGAGTGAACCTAAGACAGGCAGTGTGTGGCAGGGCTGTGAGAGTGAACCTAGGACTGGCAGAGTGAGGCAGGGCTGTGAGAGAGTGAACCTAAGACAGGCAGTGTGTGGCAGGGCTGTGAGAGAGTGAACCTAGGACTGGCAGTGTGTGGCAGGGCTGTGAGAGAGTGAACCTAAGACAGGCAGTGTGTGGCAGGGCTGTGAGAGAGTGAACCTAGGACTGGCAGTGTGTGGCAGGGCTGTGAGAGAGTGAACCTAAGACAGGCAGTGTGTGGCAGGGCTGTGAGACAGTGAACCTAAGACTGGCAGTGTGTGGCAGGGCTGTGAGAGAGTGAACCTAAGACAGGCAGTGTGAGGCAGGGCTGTGAGAGAGTGAACCTAAGACAGGCAGTGTGTGGCAGGGCTGTGAGAGAGTGAACCTAGGACTGGCAGTGTGAGGCAGGGCTGTGAGAGAGTGAACCTAAGACAGGCAGTGTGTGGCAGGGCTGTGAGAGAGTGAACCTAGGACTGGCAGTGTGAGACAGGGCTGTGAGAGAGTGAACCAAGGACTGGCAGTGAGAGGCAGGGCTGTGAGAGAGTGAACCTAAGACAGGCAGTGTGTGGCAGGGCTGTGAGAGAGTGAACCTAAGACAGGCAGTGTGTGGCAGGGCTGTGAGAGAGTGAACCTAGGACTGGCAGTGTGAGGCAGGGCTGTGAGAGAGTGAGCCTAGGACTGGCAGTGTGAGGCAGGGCTGTGAGAGAGTGAACCTAAGACAGGCAGTGTGTGGCAGGGCTGTGAGAGAGTGAACCTAGGACTGGCAGTGTGAGGCAGGGCTGTGAGAGAGTGAACCTAGGACTGGCAGTGTGAGGCAGGGCTGTGAGAGAGTGAACCTAGGACTGGCAGTGTGAGGCAGGGCTGTGAGAGAGTGAACCTAGGACTGGCAGTGTGAGGCAGGGCTGTGAGAGAGTGAACCTAAGACAGGCAGTGTGAGGCAGGGCTGTGAGAGAGTGAACCTAGGAATGGCAGTGTGAGGCAGGGCTGTGAGAGAGTGAACCTAAGACAGGCAGTGTGTGGCAGGGCTGTGAGAGAGTGAACCTAAGACAGGCAGTGTGAGGCAGGGCTGTGAGAGAGTGAACCTAAGACAGGCAGTGTGTGGCAGGGCTGTGAGAGAGTGAACCTAGGACTGGCAGTGTGAGGCAGGGCTGTGAGAGAGTGAACCTAGGACTGGCAGTGTGAGGCAGGGCTGTGAGAGAGTGAACCTAAGACAGGCAGTGTGTGGCAGGGCTGTGAGAGAGTGAACCTAAGACAGGCAGTGTGTGGCAGGGCTGTGAGAGAGTGAACCTAGGACTGGCAGTGTGAGGCAGGGCTGTGAGAGAGTGAACCTAGGACTGGCAGTGTGAGGCAGGGCTGTGAGAGAGTGAACCTAAGACAGGCAGTGTGTGGCAGGGCTGTGAGAGAGTGAACCTAGGACTGGCAGTGTGAGGCAGGGCTGTGAGAGAGTGAACCTAGGACTGGCAGTGTGAGGCAGGGCTGTGAGAGAGTGAACCTAGGACTGGCAGTGTGAGGCAGGGCTGTGAGAGAGTGAAACTAGGACTGGCAGTGTGAGGCAGGGCTGTGAGAGAGTGAACCTAAGACAGGCAGTCTGAGACAGGGCTGTGAGAGAGTGAACCTAGGACTGGCAGTGTGAGGCAGGGCTGTGAGAGAGTGAACCTAAGACAGGCAGTGTGTGGCAGGGCTGTGAGAGAGTAAACCTAGGACAGGCAGTGTGAGGCAGGGCTGTGAGAGAGTGAACCTAAGACAGGCAGTGTGTGGCAGGGCTGTGAGAGAGTGAACCTAGGACTGGCAGTGTGAGGCAGGGCTGTGAGAGAGTGAACCTAGGACTGGCAGTGTGAGGCAGGGCTGTGAGAGAGTGAACCTAAGACAGGCAGTGTGTGGCAGGGCTGTGAGAGAGTGAACCTAGGACTGGCAGTGTGAGGCAGGGCTGTGAGAGAGTGAACCTAAGACAGGCAGTGTGTGGCAGGGCTGTGAGAGAGTGAACCTAGGACTGGCAGTGTGAGGCAGGGCTGTGAGAGAGTGAACCTAGGACTGGCAGTGTGAGGCAGGGCTGTGAGAGAGTGAACCTAGGACTGGCAGTGTGAGGCAGGGCTGTGAGAGAGTGAAACTAGGACTGGCAGTGTGAGGCAGGGCTGTGAGAGAGTGAACCTAAGACAGGCAGTGTGAGGCAGGGCTGTGAGAGAGTGAACCTAAGACTGGCAGTGTGAGGCAGGGCTGTGAGAGAGTGAACCTAAGACAGGCAGTGTGTGGCAGGGCTGTGAGAGAGTAAACCTAGGACAGGCAGTGTGAGGCAGGGCTGTGAGAGAGTGAACCTAAGACAGGCAGTGTGTGGCAGGGCTGTGAGAGAGTGAACCTAGGACTGGCAGTGTGAGGCAGGGCTGTGAGAGAGTGAACCTAGGACTGGCAGTGTGAGGCAGGTCTGTGAGAGAGTGAACCTAGGACTGGCAGTGTGAGGCAGGGCTGTGAGAGAGTGAACCTAAGACAGGCAGTGTGAGGCAGGGCTGTGAGAGAGTGAACCTAAGATTGGCAGTGTGAGGCAGGGCTGTGAGAGAGTGAACCTAAGACTAGCAGTGTGAGGCAGGGCTGAGTGTACCTTAGACTGGCAGTGTTAGGCAAGACTGTGAGTGTACCTTAGACTGGCAGTGTGAGGCAGGGTTGTGAGAGAGTGAACCTAAGACTGGCAGTGTGAGACAGGGCTGTGAGAGAGTGAACCTAAGACAGGCAGTGTGTGGTAGGGCTGTGAGAGAGTGAACCTAGGACTGGCAGTGTGAGGCAGGGCTGTGAGAGAGTGAACCTAGGACTGGCAGTGTGAGGCAGGGCTGTGAGAGAGTGAACCTAAGACAGGCAGTGTGAGGCAGGGCTGTGAGAGAGTGAACCTAAGATTGGCAGTGTGAGGCAGGGCTGTGAGAGAGTGAACCTAAGACTAGCAGTGTGAGGCAGGGCTGAGTGTACCTTAGACTGGCAGTGTTAGGCAAGACTGTGAGTGTACCTTAGACTGGCAGTGTGAGGCAGGGTTGTGAGAGAGTGAACCTAGGACTGGCAGTGTGAGGCAGGGCTGTGAGAGAGTGAACCTAGGACTGGCAGTGTGAGGCAGGACTGTGAGAGAGGGAACCTAGGACTGGCAGTGTTAGGCAGGACTGTGAGTGTACCTTGGACTGGCAGTGTGAGACAGGGTTGTAAGTGTACCTTGGACTGGCAGTGCGAGGCAGGGTTGTGAGAGAGTGAACCTAGGACTGGCAGTGTGAAGCATGGCTGTGAGAGAGGGAACCTAGGACTGGCAGTGTGAGGCAGGGATGAGTGTACGTTCGATTAGCAGTGTTAGGCAGGACTGTGAGTGTACCTTGGACTGGCAGTGTGAGACAGGGTTGTAAGTGTACCTTGGACTGGCAGTGCGAGGCAGGGTTGTGAGTGTACCTTGGTCTGGAAGTGTGAGGCGGGGCTGTCAGTGTACCTTGGACTGGCAGTGTGAGGCAGGGTTGCGAGTGCACCTTGGGCTGGCAGTGTGAGTCAGGGTTGTGAGTGTACCTTGGTCTGGCAGTGTGAGGTAGGGTTGTGAGTGTACCATGGTCTGGCAGTGTGAGGCAGGGTTGTGAGTGCATCTTGGACTGGCAGTGTGAGGCGGGGCTGTGAGTGTACCTTGGGCTGGCAGTGTGAGGCAAGGCTGTGAGTGTACCTTTGTCTGGCAGTGTGAGGCAGGGCTGTGAGTGTACCTTGAACTGGCAGTGTGAGGTAGGGTTGTGAGTGTACCTTGGGCTGGCAGTGTGAGGCAGGGTTGTGAGTGCACCTTGGTCTGGCAGTGTGAGGCAGGGTTGTGAGTGTACCTTGGTTTGGCAGTGTGAGGCAGGGATGTGGGTGCTCCTTGGACTGGCAGTGTGAGGCAGGGCTGTCAGTGTACCTTGGGCTGGCAGTGTGAGGCAGGGCTGTGAGTGTACCTTGGACTGGTAGTGTGAGGTAGGGTTGTGAGTGTACCTTGGGCTGGCAGTGTGAGGCAGGGTTGTGAGTGTACCTTGGGCTGGCAGTGTGAGACAGGGTTGTGAGTGTACCTTGGACTGGCAGTGTGAGACAGGGTTGTGAGTGTACCTTGGTCTGGCAGTGTGAGGCAGGGTTGTGAGTGTACCTTGGTCTGGCAGTGTGAGGCAGGGTTGTGAGTGTACCTTGGTCTGGCAGTGTGAGGCAGGGTTGTGAGTGTACCTTGGTCTGGCAGTGTGAGGCGGGGCTGTGAGTGTACCTTGGGCTGGCAGTGTGAGGCAGGGCTGTCAGTGCACCTTGGGCTGGCAGTGTGAGGCTGGGTTGTGAGTGTACCTTGGTCTGGCAGTGTGAGACAGGGTTGTGAGTGTACCTTGGTCTGGCAGTGTGAGGTAGGGTTGTGAGTGTACCTTGGTCTGGCAGTGTGAGGCAGGATTATGAGTGTACCTTGGTCTGGCAGTGTGAGGCAGGGTTGTGTGTGTACCTTGGTCTGGCAGTGTGAGGCAGGGCTGTCAGTGTACCTTGGACTGGCAGTGTGAGGCAGGGTTGTGAGTGCACCTTGGTCTGGCAGTGTGAGGCAGGGTTGTGAGTGTACCTTGGTCTGGCAGTGTGAGGCAGGGTTGTGAGTGTACCTTTGTTTGGCAGTGTGAGGCAGGGTTGTGAGTATACCTTGGTCTGGCAGTGTGAGGCAGGGTTGCGAGTGTACCTTGGTCTGGCAGTGTGAGGCAGGGTTGTGAGTGTATCTTGGTCTGGCAGTGTGAGGCAGGGTTGTGAGTGTACCTTGGTTTGGCAGTGTGAGGCAGGGTTGTGTGTGTACCTTGGTCTGGCAGTGTGAGGCAGGGTTGTGAGTGTACCTTAGTCTGGCAGTGTGAGGCAGGGTTGTGAGTATACCTTGGTCTGGCAGTGTGAGTCAAGGTTCTTCAATCCCTTCCTCCCTTAAGTTGACTCACACATTTTTCCCTCGTATTTTTTACCATCTGCCTGAGTGACGAGGCTGGAAGAGTGTGCTTCTCGAATGGATTAATCTCTGCAGATTGTGTGAGGAGCCTTCAGCAAAATCCACTGAAGGGATGGAAGATCGAGGCTCGACCACCCCCTTTCTTACGCTGAATGATACAAACGGGTTTAGCGCTCCATTAGAGGCAAACCAAAAAAAAAAAAAAAGGAAATGGAACCAGGTAAATTTCAGAAAACAGTCAATCGTCACTTGAGGAAAAAGAAAGAAACAGTCACTGGTCACTCCAGAAAATTTGCAAACTGTAATGTACTCAGTGTACACACTTGCAATATTTTTTTTTCTGATTTCCCGATCACCATGTATGTATCCCCAGATTTTATCCGTTCCTCCATCCATGCCGGTGAAGGGCTCTTGATCCATGGAATTGGAGCTACTCATCCATTTTCTTGGATTAAAGCTTCATTACTTTCTGTTTCCCGGCGTTACATTGCCACTGCGGGTTTAGCGTCTCCTCTTGGATTAAAAATAAAATAATCAAAATACAGAGAAGGAAGTTATTTGAAAGTAACATTATCATTCTTGGTTAACATTATCATTCTTGGTTAACATTATCATTCTTGGTTAACATTATCATTCTTGGTTAACATCATCATTCTTGGTTAACATTATCATTCTTGGTTAACATTATCATTCTTGGTTAACATTATCATTCTTGGTTAACATTATTATTCTTGGTTAACATTATCATTCTTGGTTAACATTATCATTCTTGGTTAACATTATCATTCTTGGTTAACATTATCATTCTTGGTTAACATTATCATTCTTGGTTAACATTATCATTCTTGGTTAACATTATCATTCCTGGTTAACATTATCATTCTTGGGTAACATTATCATTCTTTGTTAAAATTATCATCCTTGTTTAACATTATTATTCTTTGTGAACATTATCATTACTGGTTAACATTATCATTCTTGGTTAATATTATCATTCTTGGTTAAAATTATCGTCCGTGGTTAACATTACCATCCTTGGTTAACATTATCCTTCTTTGTTAACATTATTTTTCTTGATTAACATTATTATTCTTGGTTAACATTATCATTCTTGGTTAACATTATTATTCTTGGTTAACATTATCATTCTTGGTTAACATTATCATTCTTGGTTAACATTATCATTCTTGGTTAACATTATCATTCTTGGTTAACATTATCATTCTCGGTTAACATTATCATTCTTGGCTAACATTATCATTCTTGGTTAACATTATCATTCTCGGTTAACATTATCATTCTTGGTTAACATTATCATTCTTGGCTAACATTATCATTCTTGGTTAACATTATCATTCTTGGTTAACATTATCATTCTTGGTTAACATTATCATTCTTGGTTAACATTATCATTCTTGGTTAACATTATCATTCTTGATTAACATTATCATTCTCGGTTAACATTATCATTCTTGGTTAACATTATCATTCTTGGTTAACATTATCATTCTCGGTTAACATTATCATTCTTGGTTAACATTATCATTCTTGGCTAACATCATCGTTCTTGGTTAACATTATCTTTCTTGTTAAGCATTATCGTTCTTGGTTAACATTATCATTCTTGGTTAACATTATCATTCTTGTTAAGTATTATCATTCTTGGTTAACATTATCATTCTTGGTTAACATTATCATTCATGGCTAACATCATCGTTCTTGGTTAACATTATCATTCTTGGTTAACATTATCATTGATAAATTAGACACATGTGCAACTCTTGGGTATCTTTATTGAGGAAACGTTTCGCCACACAGTGGCTTCATCAGTCCATACAAAGGAGAATCTTGAAGAACAGGAGGAGAAGGAGGTAATCAGTCCCTCAACCTTGAGTCGATGTGTTCAGTCCATCTCCTTTGTATGGACTGATGAAGCCACTGTGTGGCGAAACGTTTCCTCAATAAAGATACCCAAGAGTTGCACATGTGTCTAATTTATCAACATGTCGGTTCTCTGAACCATTCATCTACAAACATTATCATTCTTGGTTAACACTATCATTCTTGGTTAACATTATCATTCTCGGTTAACATCATCATTCTTGGTTAACATTATCATTCTCGGTTAACATTATCATTCTTTGTTAACATTATCATTCTCGGTTAACATTATCATTCTTGATTAACATTATCATTCTTGGTTAACATTATCATTCTTGGTTAACATCATCATTCTTGGTTAACATTATCATTCTTGGTTAACATTATCATTCTTGGTTAACATTATCATTCTCGGTTAACATTATCATTCTTGGTTAACATTATCATTCTCGGTTAACATTATCATTCTTGGTTAACATTATCATTCTCGGTTAACATTATCATTCTTGGTTAACATTATCATTCTTGGTTAACATTATCATTCTTGGTTAACATTATCATTCTTGGTTAACATTATCATTCTTGGCTAACATTATCATTCTTGTTTAACATTATCATTCTTGGCAAACATCATCGTTCATGGTTAACATTATCATTCTTGGTTAACATTGTCATTCTTTGTGAACATTATCATTCTTGGTTAATATTATCATTCTTGGTTAAAATTATCGTCCGTGGTTAACATTACCATCCTTGGTTAACATTATCCTTCTTTGTTAACATTATCATCCATGGTTAACATTATCATTCTTTTTATCATTCATGGTTATCATTTTCATTCTTGGTTACCATTATCATTATTCGTTAATATTATCATCCTTGGCTAACATTATCATTCTTTTTATCATTCCTGGTTAACATTTTCATTCCTGGTTAACATTATCATTCCTGGTTAAAATTATCATTCCTGGTTATTATTATTCTTGGTTAACATTATTATTCTTGATTACCATTATCATCTTTGGTTACTGTTATCATCCGTGGTTAACATTACCATTCTTGGTTAACATTATCATTCTTGTTAAATATTATCATTCTCGGTTAACATTATCATTCTTGGTTAACATTATCATTCTTGTTAAACATTATCATTCTTGGTTAACATCATCATCCTTAGTTAACATTATCATTCTTGGTTAACATTATCATTCTTGGTTAACATTATCATTCTTGGTTAACATTATCATTCTTGGTTAACATTATCATTCTTGGTTATGTCTTCCAAGTAGTGTTTATTATGTGTAAAATATGATAGTGACATGATAACTGTTTTAATGCCGTGTTAAGTACAATGATTAATAGCC
>NW_027195923.1:40000-52500 GCF_038502225.1 Cherax quadricarinatus | reverse complement strand
ATGTTGGTTCTCCCTTACCATGAAAACTTGGTTGATATGCCTTCTCTTCTTAAGACTTTTAATATTAAAGTTGTATTCAAAAATCTTGATACAGTAAAAAAAACTTTTGATAAAGAATTCCCCCCAAAATGCTGATGGATGTGTCTATAAGATTCCTTGTAAAATTTGCGATAAAGTTTATTACGGTCAAACTGGTAAAAATCTCGAACTAAGATTAAAACAACATAAATATAGCATTAGAACTGGACAAGATTCCAATGCTCTATTTATTCATGTAAGAGATTTTAACCATCCAATTGATTTTCAAAAAGTTGAGAAAGTAGTATCAAGCAAGTCCATGGTCGACAGGAATATAATTGAATCTTGTTTCATAAAAAGCAGTTTTGACAATAATATGAATATTTCCTTTGGTTTATATAAATTAGATCCATTTATAATTAATAGAATTTGGGAAGAATTTAATAATACACTGGACAAATAATCGTTAAAATTTCTTATTTCTTGGGAAGAATAGTTTGTGGGGTGAGTTGTGCCAAGGACCTATCCAAGTTGGGTCGGCGCGCGTCAGGTGTTTAAACCGTTGTGGGATCTGATAGTGAGGTGCCGGCCAGACCCCTTATATAGCTTCCTTGGATGCTTTACTTTCATAGTTCCTTGATAATGTGAGTAGTCACGAAAGCGCTTGGAATTTCTCTATTCTTTCAGAGTGGTTGTTTTGCATATTCTGAAATCACCTGTTTACTGTGATCTTATTGCATATATGTATATATATATATATATATATATATATATATATATATATATATATATATATATATATATATATATATATATATATATATATATATATATATATATATATATATATATATATATATATATATATATATGCAAAACAACCACTGTGAAAGAGTAGTGAAATTCCAAGCGCTTTCCTGACTACTCACATTGTCAAGGAACTATGAAAGTAATACATCAAAGGAAGGCAATTAAAGGGCTTAGACCACACCTCACAGTCAACTCCCACAACAAAGAAACACCTGACGCGGGACAATACCGGACTCACAAGAAAAGAGGAACATTGCAGTAGGTCCGCTGGTCCAACTAGACAGGTCCTCACGACAACCCACTAACAAAATATTCTACCCAAGAAATAAGGTTTATTATTTGTCCAATGTATTATTAAACTCTTCCCAAATTTTATTAATTATAAATGAATCTATTTTACATAAACCAAATGAAATATTCATATTATTTTCAAAACTGCTTTTTATGAAACAAGATTCAATTATATTTCAATTATATATATATATATATATATATATATATATATATATATATATATATATATATATATATATATATATATATATATATATATATATATATATATATATATATATATATATATATATGTATGTTATATTATTGAACCCATGAACGAGTGGTATTGATCCATAACAACACTGCGCATTGCGACTAGCCAAAGAGCCGAGCCCATGCTGCTTTGGCCTGCCTCATGGTGAGCGAAAACACATAACACTCTAGTCCACGGGACCACACTATCCTCAAGAATGATGCACCCAGTCATGCTAGGTGTTTTACCCTTCATCCGGTTACATTCGGTGGTGTGGATGCTTCTGAGCAAATTTCATTCTACACACAAATAACCCGCACTGTGACTTTGTAAATGGTCCGAGTCAGTCCGAAACGTCGTCGTAAGCTCTCCTCTTCTATGTGCGGGTTATTTGTGTATCGTTCCAGTCACGGTATTGTGCCTTTTTTTTGTTATAAATTTCATTCTACTCCCTGTTTGTTGTTCTACCCCAACGAGCAGTATTTTCTATTATTGTACTCACGAACGAGTGGTATTGATCAATAACAAAACTGCGACTAACCAAGGAGTCGAACCCATGCTGCCTTGGCCCGCCTCATGGTGAGCGAAAACACATGACGCTCTAGTCCACGGGACCACACAGTCTTCATGAATGACGCATCCAGCCAAGCTAGGTGTTTTACCGGTCATCCGAGGACATAGCGTGGAGTGGATGCTTCTGAGTACTAGTACCAGAACAAAGAGATGAAGTGAAAACAAAGCTGAACATGGAACTTCACGTTAACAGAAGTACAGGATGAAGGTTGTAGGATTAGACAACAGTTTACAATGGGTAGTGATAAAAGTTGAAACACTGTGTGAACTGTTAGCGAAGATCTACAGTAGACTCATAACTACTAACAGACAGCAAGAAAACAAACAATTCAGTACTAAAATATGAACAAGAGTAATATGCAAAATAATGGAAAAGAAATAATATGCAGTATACTGGTAGAACACCTGGAGAGAAGGGAATTTTCGAAGGGAAATGAACTCAAGTTCAAATATGCCAAATCTTGCGTTATGTATATTGAAGTTATATGAAAGTGTGACATAAATATGCAGGACACAGAAGGTAGTGGAGACGGTGCGTTATTATGAACTGAAGCCTCATCTCAAGTGTCCTTTCCGCATTGAAGTAAATTACGAAACGTATATCAATGGAATTTATTACCAACAAGATGGCAAATTAGATACCTGTGTAAGATCTGGGTATCTTTATTTTGCAGTCTTTTCTCCAACCAGTGGCTTTATCAATACAATATAGAAGACTGAAGAGGTAGAAGATGAGGTTAATTAGTCACCTGCTCTTAGGCTGAAGGACTGATTACTTCATTTCTTCTTCAGTCTCCTATATTGTATTGATAAAGTCAATGGTTGGCAAAACGTTTGTAGAATAATGATGATAATGATGTTGCACAGCTGTCTGATTCATCAGGTTATGAATTATTCCAGCTGCATATTCTCAGACTGTAGGAAGACCCTTGATAAAGTGTCCCATCAAGTATTAATTCATAAAGAAGTACAAGCAGGGATGAGAGGGAAAAACGAATCAGTGTGTTCGTTTTTTCCAGAGATTTCTGAGAGACGAAACGGTGCAAGAATGGGTATCGGACTGGATAAAAGTAACAAGGATCCGCTCTGGGACCAGACTTTCTCATGTGTGTATAGAACCTACTAGAGATAATTAACACCTACATGTTACTATTCGCAAAAATGTTAAACTGATGTGGAGAATATGTACAAAAGAGGAATTTGATAAGCTGTAGGAATACCAGATCAAATTGCACAAGTGGTCTAACATGTGACTACTGAAGTTCAAAGGAGAATGGAGGCTGGGAATAGACAACCATAGAAAGATATATAGTGTGGAAGTAGAAACTAATAGTAACGATGGAGGAAAACAACCTGAGATAAATATCTTCCTCTGCCTTCAGAGATCTAGGTGTCATTCTAGTCATCGGTGAGAAAACAACCATATTCCTAGAGCTGACACGAATGAATTACGTGAAAATACTTAGAGCGATAGAGGAAACATTTGCGTTCGACAAAGAAGATACATAGATTTACTGGCAAAATGGACAGGAAAAGACAGTTCGACACAAAAGGGTTAAGAACATAAGAACATAAGACAGAAGGAACACTGCAACAGGCCTACTGGCCTATGCGAGGCAGCTCCAATTCTCGTACCGGCCTAAGCCAATGCCTTGACCTAGTGAGGTCAGACACATCACTTAAGGGAGGAGTAGTGCATTCGACCTAGTAGCACAAGCTAGTCAGGTCCAACTCACACCCACCCACACCCGCTCATGTATTTATCCAACCTATTTTTAAAACTACACAACGTCTTAGCGTCTATGACGGTACTCGGGAGTTTGTTACACTCATCCACAACTCTATTACCAAACCAGTGCTTTCCTATATCCTTCCTGAATCTGAGAGCAAGAAGATTCATACATATACTGTGTGGGATAAACTGTATGCATATTGATAAATTAGACACATGTGCAACTCTTGGGTATTTTTATTGAGGAAACGTTTCGTCACACAGTGGCTTCATCAGTCCATACAAAGGAGAATCTTGAAGAACGGGAGGAGAATGAGGTAATCAGTCCCTCAGCCTTGAGTCGATGTGGTCAGTCCATCTAATCAGGATTGATGGACTGACCACATCGACTCAAGGCTGAGGGACTGATTACGTCATTCTCCTCTTGTTCTTCAAGATTCTCCTTTGTATGGACTGATAAAGCCACTGTGTGGCGAAACGTTTCCTCAATAAAGATACCCAAGAGTTGCACATGTGTCTAATTTATCAACGTGTCGGTTCTCTGAACCATTGATCTGTATGCATATTAATGGAGTAAACTACAGTACAAGCAAAATCCCATGGAATTAAGTAGACGAATGTACGAACGAGATAATATGACCATACATAATTGAAAATACCATAGTCAGAAGCACTAAGATAAATTAGGTAGGATATAGTACCAGACCTAAAAAAAATGCACATCGATACATAAAAAGACCTTATGCTAAATTTTACATAGGAGATGGACCAGTAAGTCAGTGGAAGACCTTGGTCAAAGACCAACATGTTCACTAAGCGGGTCAGCATGTCAGTAAGACTGGAATCATGAGAATTTTTTACATTTTCCAGGAATACGAAACACCTCTTCCCTTCCTCGAGAAATATTTCTGAAGATAGGCAGGCTTGGATCAGCACTGTAGATCCATCACAGGGAGAGAGTCTTGGGAGAATGCAAGAGAACTAGGCACCCCGATGAGAGAGAAAGAGAGAGAGAGAGAGAAAGAGAGAGAGAGAGAGAGAGAGAGAGAGAGAGAGAGAGAGAGAGAGAGAGAGAGAGAGAGAGAGAGAGAGAGAGAGAGAGAGAGAGAGAGAGAGAGAGAGCAAGAGAGAGAGATGGGGGAGGGAGGGGCGTTGCGTTGTTAAGCTCTCGTCAGGACACTGGTATACAATTTAGGAGCGACTTAAGTCCAGCTTAGAGTTGTGAATCCTGGGAGTCCTGATTTGCATGCATACAAGCATAACGGAGGAAGCAAGGATAATTGACTCGCTGGGGTTATACCAGATTGCAGGTTCACAAAGTTATAATCAATACTTACAGAGGCGTAAACTTAGCAAGTTTACCTGTATATTATAAACTGATGAAACAATTTATTTCATACTTATTTAAAATATTACGTACAGTAATTTACTCTCTTATAATCGGGTTTACGTATTTACATTTCTCAGTAGTGTATATACATACACCAAACATTCACTGATCTATATTTTCCTTCCTTTTTCATCAAATACTGCAGGAAAAAAGCCCTGCAGATCATCAATTCTCCACGCACTAACAACACTCTTAACAATGTTATAATTTCTCCCTACAGCCAGGTTGCACTGAATGTCTCTAAAGCGCTCGCACAAACTAAGACTAACCTGTTAGACACTGCAACTTCTTGGGATCTTAATACTTGGGAATTCTTCGCTTGCCTAATTCTTGGGCACGACCTACTTCAACATTGAACAAATGTTACACGACCTATGACTGCTGCACCTCTCCTGCCAACGGTTTATAAGCTCCTTCTCAGCACGTATGCCGTATTCTATTCAAGATTGATGGACTGACCACATCGTCTCAAGGTTGAGGGACTGATTACCTCATCCTCCTCCTGTTCTTCAAGATTCTCCTTTGTATGGACTGATGAAGCCACTGTGTGGCGAAACGTTTCCTCAATAAAGATACCCAAGAGTTGGACATGTGTCTAATTTATCAACATGTCGGTTCTCTGAACCATTCATCTACTAAGACTAGAGTCGCCTTCGCAACCAATACTTCAGTAAGGACTGACTAGGATTCGAAAATATTGAATCAATCAACGCTGTGGAGGTTGTGACAGAATATACCTAGGTGAAACAGGAAGAAACCTCGAAACACATCTCAGTGAGCACATTATTGCATGTTAGAACGATAACTTGAACAATGCCTGCATACAACACTGGAATTCCTCGAACTATCTAATGAAATTCAACGACGCCCGCCTTGTGATTAAAGAACCCTAGACGTACATGCTTTGAATCATCATTATTCGCTATTTTTAACACAAATAGAATAAAGGCGGCTTCATCATCTCTGAAGCATTAGCAAGGATTCTCTTCAAAGCAATAAACCCCTCCGTCACATATCTGCTACCACTACTATTAACACTACCACCATAATAAGTAATACTACTGCTGCTACCTCACGTACTACTACGACCACGACAGGTACTACTGTTACCACCTACAACAATTATTTTCTGTTTTGCACCTTATATGTATATATACATCTTTTTGTCCCTGCATTATTTGTAATGGCTTGACAAAACTCCTGGAGAGCGAAACGTTGCTAAATAAAATGTCACATTAGGTGCACTTGTGTCTTTTTACCTAACAAGACAAGCATCTAGCCAGGACAAATATTATAGAGACATCTTGCCAGGACATTCATTATACAAGACACACATCTTGCCTGGACAAGCATTATACATATTACCAGAATAAGTATTATATAGGACAGACTTCTTGGACAATTGTCAAGCCAGGACATTACTCTAGCTCAATGAACCACGCTGAGTAAGAGTGAGGAGAAAAATCTCCAGTTTTAAAGAAGGGGTTATCTCTCAGCCCCCTAGCCCTCTCGGAAGGGGCTAGTGGACTCATGTCCTTGTTCCCACAACAGTTTTATTAAAACCACATGAGTACATGGCATTATCAGCCACGCCTCTTTCCTTACTAGAATATCTGGGCAACTACACCTACGAGTGTAAGCCTAGAGTAATTGTTCTTTCCCCACAACAGGAAAATTGCATGGAAACCTGCGCCCCACTTACTCTACAAGTCAGGGGTATAATGACTATCAGCCTAGATATAAACAGGGAAACAGCTCTCTTGTGTTAAATTCTGTTGTGAAAGCTAGCAATGAATGTCTATAAAGCTGAGGTCAGCGTTTCCTTTGTGGGTATGAGGAACTGAGGGGCGCTACGCTAGGCCGCAAGGCAGACTGACTTGAGGAATCAGAGCGTGAATACATCACAAAATCTCCCACTAAGGACAAAGACAATAGTGAATTTGTGCGGTAAACTTTGAAATACTATCAATCCCCACTAGGAAATTTAACTAGTGTTAACGGTACAAACACTAACGTAGTGATTCTTGGTATATCTCACGATAAAGTATGTTTTAACATGTTTTCGCGATGTTCACTCAGGCATAAGCGAACATTGGGAAAAAGTCTCTGCCTACTGTGGATGATGAAGAATTGTGTTATATAGTGACTGTAGGATGCGTTACGAGTGGGACGTTACGGCGATGTGTTAAAATTAGCAGCACTCAAGACATCATTCCCGGCCTCAATGGCGCTGTTGACGCCATAAGCTCCCTTTAGACGAGCAAGGTAGGTCCTATTCTCACTTGCATCCACCAAATATGTACTACAGTTCATACGTTGACACAAGGTGATTAGGGCTGTCCTAATCTAGGTGGCCATTCATGGGATTAACACCTAACAACAGCGAGTAACATCACATTTATTATCAAATGTGAAATGTTTGAATTATACACTCCTTTGGGGCAAATTTTTAATTAGTTACTGACCATTCTACATCTCAGGTGTAGGGATATAGATGATTCGAAGGAGACTCCTTGAACCGCGGCTACAAGAAGTCTGAGTTGTTTACAAAAGCTAAGTATCTTTCTATTTTAACTTTCTTATGTCGGAAAGTGACATTTAAATTTCCCCCACAAGAAAGAAATTACCTTCATGCAGGTGATTGGCTCTTGGTCTAAGGAATCTGAGCTATCTTTTGGTTTTTTGGATCAAACCTGATTGCTTCCCATTCCCTAGGCGCCGTTTGGGCCTTACGGGTTTAGCCTTTCTCCATGAATATAACAGTATCGATCAAGTTTTAAAATGACCAATATAATGATAAATTACTGACAGTGATGTATTTCCGGTGATGAACGACCGTCATCATCGCTTCCAAGTCTCTAATATACATTATAATTAACATAAATACTTAATGAAAAAAGATTTATGTCGTTAAAAACTTTCCTCGTGATGTTCAATTTAAGCGAATAAGCTTTTTTATGTATTGTTAATCCTTGCGGAGTAAATAATTAAAAAACAAAACACAAAAACGCTTTTGTATAAATATATACGGGAAAAACGTTCACGTTTTTTGCTGCTTAAAAAAACAGTAAGGATTTATTTATCCTCCTAATGTTTAAATATATTTTGGAAAACCGGTGAGAAATTTGAGCAATGTTGGGGCTGCTGCTCGTCCTTCCATAAAATGGCCTGAAATTTACGGCCGAGCTATATTTCATAACAAAATTAATTTTTCAAACCAAAATGGATGTCTGATGCCTAGGCATTTTTTTTATTAAGCTTTAACGTCGTTGTATCTAGCATGGACTAAGACTTGAAGATGATTGTTACAGTTCATCTTCCAAATTTTCTGAGCATATCTCGTCGGATTTTTGAAGCTTTTGACTTGATGAAGCTCTACAGAGAGCGAAACGTTGTCACAGTGCAAGCTTTCTCTGCCACTGTGTCTTTTCTCCAGGTTCTTTTTTATATTGTTTTATAGTCTCGTTCACCCAGTCGTATAATGGCTATGATGTTGTCTCTCACATACCTTCACTCAGTATGTTTTAGCCACCGTAGATTAGTGTCACATAATCACCTTAATAAGCATCATCTACATAGCTCTCTCTCTCTCTCTCTCTCCCTCCCTCTCTCTCTCTCTCTCTCTCTCCCTCCCTTCCTTCCTTCCTTCCTTCCTTCCTTCATCCATCGAGTCTTCACTTCTTTTACCTGTGCATATTCACCCTATCTGCGTTTCCCAGCTGCACTTTCATTTTTCCCTATCCTCAGCACCTCTTCCCTCAGTGTTCCCCTTTCATCCCCACTCCCTCGCCCCCATCATTCCCTTCCAGATGAAGATGATAGCGGAGGTTCGCTGGAGGAAACGGAACTCAGACATTCTCGAGGGTAAAATTTCCCGAATCGGGATTGAAGATTCAATTTCCCTGATTTCTTATATTCCGTCACGAGAGGTTGAAGCCAGATGATATGTGAAAATCAGGGCCGCACACTCTGCTGGCCTTCCTACTAGAGATTTTTGCAATATTTTCATAAGTAATGCGTCGGTTTATTTTTGAGTCCTGGAAGAGAGCTGAGAGCGCCTTCACCCGCAACCTTTGGTAGCGTTGGATGAGTCTTCATCTCCCGGATGGAATTTTATAGTAAATAAAACGCTAAACCCATGAGACCGGCGGAGGCTCCGTCTTCTGTCGGCGAGACACACGTTATCTACATATTCATATATATATATATATATATATATATATATATATATATATATATATATATATATATATATATATATATATATATATATATATATATATATATATATATATATATATATATATATATATATATATATATATATATATATATATATATATATATATATATATATATATTTATTTTTTTTTATTATCACACTGGCCGATTCCCACCAAGGCAGGGTGGCCCGAAAAAGAAAAACTTTCAGCATCATTCACTCCATCACTGTCTTGCCAGAAGGGTGCTTTACACTACAGTTTTTAAACTGCAACATTAACACCCCTCCTTCAGAGTGCAGGCACTGTACTTCCCATCTCCAGGACTCAAGTCCGGCCTGCCGGTTTCCCTGAATCCCTTCATAAATGTTACTTTGCTCACACTCCAACAGCACGTCAAGTATTAAAAACCATTTGTCTCCATTCACTCCTATCAAACACGCTCACGCATGCCTGCTGGAAGTCCAAGCCCCTCGCACACAAAACCTCCTTTACCCCCTCCCTCCAACCCTTCCTAGGCCGACCCCTACCCCGCCTTCCTTCCACTACAGACTGATACACTCTTGAAGTCATTCTGTTTCGCTCCATTCTCTCTACATGTCCGAACCACCTCAACAACCCTTCCTCAGCCCTCTGGACAACAGTTTTGGTAATCCCGCACCTCCTCCTAACTTCCAAACTACGAATTCTCTGCATTATATTCACACCACACATTGCCCTCAGACATGACATCTCCACTGCTTCCAGCCTTCTCCTCGCTGCAACATTCATCACCCACGCTTCACACCCATATAAGAGCGTTGGTAAAACTATACTCTCATACATTCCCCTCTTTGCCTCCAAGGACAAAGTTCTTTGTCTCCACAGACTCCTAAGTGCACCACTCACTCTTTTTCCCTCATCAATTCTATGATTCACCTCATCTTTCATAGACCCATCCGCTGACACGTCCACTCCCAAATATCTGAATACGTTCACCTCCTCCATACTCTCTCCCTCCAATCTGATATTCAATCTTTCATCACCTAATCTTTTTGTTATCCTCATAACCTTACTCTTTCCTGTATTCACCTTTAATTTTCTTCTTTTGCACACCCTACCAAATTCATCCACCAATCTCTGCAGCTTCTCTTCAGAATCTCCCAAGAGCACAGTGTCATCAGCAAAGAGCAGCTGTGACAACTCCCACTTTGTGTGTGATTCTTTATCTTTTAACTCCACGCCTCTTGCCAAGACCCTCGCATTTACTTCTCTTACAACCCCATCTATAAATATATTAAACAACCACGGTGACATCACACATCCTTGTCTAAGGCCTACTTTTACTGGGAAAAAATTTCCCTCTTTCCTACATACTCTAACTTGAGCCTCACTATCCTCGTAAAAACTCTTCACTGCTTTCAGTAACCTACCTCCTACACCATACACTTGCAACATCTGCCACATTGCCCCCCTATCCACCCTGTCATACGCCTTTTCCAAATCCATAAATGCCACAAGGACCTCTTTAGCCTTATCTAAATACTGTTCACTTATATGTTTCACTGTAAACACCTGGTCCACACACCCCCTACCTTTCCTAAAGCCTCCTTGTTCATCTGCTATCCTATTCTCCGTCTTACTCTTAATTCTTTCAATTATAACTCTACCATACACTTTACCAGGTACACTCAACAGACTTATCCCCCTATAATTTTTGCACTCTCTTTTATCCCCTTTGCCTTTATACCAAGGAACTATGCATGCTCTCTGCCAATCCCTAGGTACCTTACCCTCTTCCATACATTTATTAAATAATTGCACCAACCACTCCAAAACTATATCCCCACCTGCTTTTAACATTTCTATCTTTATCCCATCAATCCCGGCTGCCTTACCCCCTTTCATTTTACCTACTGCCTCACGAACTTCCCCCACACTCACAACTGGCTCTTCCTCACTCCTACAAGATGTTATTCCTCCTTGCCCTATACACGAAATCACAGCTTCCCTATCTTCATCAACATTTAACAATTCCTCAAAATATTCCTTCCATCTTCCCAATACCTCTAACTCTCCATTTAATAACTCTCCTCTCCTATTTTTAACTGACAAATCCATTTGTTCTCTAGGCTTTCTTAACTTGTTAATCTCACTCCAAAACTTTTTCTTATTTTCAACAAAATTTGTTGATAACATCTCACCCACTCTCTCATTTGCTCTCTTTTTACATTGCTTCACCACTCTCTTAACTTCTCTCTTTTTCTCCATATACTCTTCCCTCCTTGCATCACTTCTACTTTGTAAAAACTTCTCATATGCTAACTTTTTCTCCCTTACTACTCTCTTTACATCATCATTCCACCAATCGCTCCTCTTCCCTCCTGCACCCACTTTCCTGTAACCACAAACTTCTGCTGAACACTCTAACACTACATTTTTAAACCTACCCCATACCTCTTCGACCCCATTGCCTATGCTCTCATTAGCCCATCTATCCTCCAATAGCTGTTTATATCTTACCCTAACTGCCTCCTCTTTTAGTTTATAAACCTTCACCTCTCTCTTCCCTGATGCTTCTATTCTCCTTGTATCCCATCTACCTTTTACTCTCAGTGTAGCTACAACTAGAAAGTGATCTGATATATCTGTGGCCCCTCTATAAACATGTACATCCTGAAGTCTACTCAACAGTCTTTTATCTACCAATACATAATCCAACAAACTACTGTCATTTCGCCCTACATCATATCGTGTATACTTATTTATCCTCTTTTTCTTAAAATATGTATTACCTATAACTAAACCCCTTTCTATACAAAGTTCAATCAAAGGGCTCCCATTATCATTTACACCTGGCACCCCAAACTTACCTACCACACCCTCTCTAAAAGTTTCTCCTACTTTAGCATTCAAGTCCCCTACCACAATTACTCTCTCACTTGGTTCAAAGGCTCCTATACATTCACTTAACATCTCCCAAAATCTCTCTCTCTCCTCTGCATTCCTCTCTTCTCCAGGTGCATACACGCTTATTATGACCCACTTCTCGCATCCAACCTTTACTTTAATCCACATAATTCTTGAATTTACACATTCATATTCTCTTTTCTCCTTCCATAACTGATCATTTAACATTACTGCTACCCCTTCCTTTGCTCTAACTCTCTCAGATACTCCAGATTTAATCCCATTTATTTCCCCCCACTGAAACTCTCCTACCCCCTTCATCTTTGTTTCGCTTAGAGC
>NW_027195923.1:17500-37500 GCF_038502225.1 Cherax quadricarinatus | reverse complement strand
GGAAACAATGCACCCAACAATGAAAGAAGAGGCACATGTCAGGTGTGTGGAGAGTTTCGAGCACGCAACAGGGACGGCCGTATTCGTGCACACAATAGGTGTGCGGGATCACATATGCCCCCAGCAGAGAGCAGCCCACAGCCTCCACAGGCAGATGACAATTCCAATGGCAACCTCGTCACTTGCGATAACCTTCTGTTGGCATTCAAATCCACTGCTAGCAGTACACTATCCCACATCCCTAAAGCAGCTCGCCCATATGCAGCAGGGAAATTCACAGACCTTCTTAAGCGGGTGAATGGAGGTTCCACCAACTTAGAAGCCCGAGGCACCATCCAAGCATGGCGCAACCTTCTCTTGTTCGGCAATGTCTGTCTTGCAGTTCCTGAAAGACGAGGCAAACTGCTAACCACGTCAGTTATCAAGGCAGTGCGCAACTACCCAAGAACGGATAACTGTGTCCCTCTGCCCCATCATCGCAGGAATCAAAGAGGCAGACCCAAGAAAAGTCCTACTGAGAACGAGAAAATTTGCGCACAGGTTAGCAAAAAAATTGAGGAAGGTAACACAGTGGGAGCAATAAGAATAATTACAAGTGACGACACTGTAGCCCCCAAGGATGAGACCACGGCCCAAGCACTAAGAGACAAGCACCCAACCAGGGACACCACAACCATCAACGACAACCCTGAGGAAGACCCTATCACTGAACAATTAATTTTGCCAGAATCGGAAGTCTATAAGGCGATCGTGTCATTTCCAGCAGGATCTGCAGGAGGTTACACTGGAATTCGACCTCAGCACCTCAAAGAGATGGTAAATCCAGTACTCGGTGAATCTGCATCAATTCTTCTCACCGAGTTAACAACTTTCGTCAACAATTGCCTGGCTGGGCGAATCCCAGAAGAAATTAAACCTTTCTTTTTTGGAGCCTCACTATGTGCTTTGAAGAAGAGGGATGGGGGAATCAGACCCATTGCAGTTGGAAACACTCTTCGCCGTCTCGTTGCCAAAGCAGCAGTGAGAAACATTCGCCTAGAAGCTGCCACTTTACTCCAGCCACACCAACTGGGCTTTGGGGTCTCTCAAGGCAGTGAAGCTGCAGCTCATGCGGCAAGGGCCTACATCAGGGACCTACCAGAAGACAAGGCCATAGTCAAACTTGATTTTAGAAATGCCTTTAATATGGTGAGGAGAGATGCTGTTTTGCCAGCTGTTCGGGTTCGGTTCCCCAGTCTCTTTCCCTTCATTTCAGCCGGCTACAGCAAACCCTCAATTCTTTTGTTTGGAGAACATGAAATTCAATCATCAGAGGGTGTTCAGCAGGGTGACCCACTTGCTCCACTTCTCTTCTGCTTGGCAGTAAGAGAACTAACTTCCAGCCTACGCAGTGAGCTCAATATATGGTACCTGGATGACGGCACTCTGGCAGGTACTGAAGAGTCCCTCGTGGGGGACCTACAACTGGTGAAAACACAGGGAGAAGGCTTGGGACTCATCCTCAATCCCTCTAAGTGTGAAATCATCACAGCGAACCAGGAAATAATCAATGCTGTGCGAAGAATCCTCCCGGAAATCTCAACTACAACTCCGTCCAACAGTACCCTCTTGGGGGCACCGCTGGGTCACCAGGCCATCGATACTGTCCTCAGGGACAAATTGAATGACCTTATGAGAATGGAGGAGAGAATAAGCGATCTTGATGCCCATGATGCTCTGTATCTCCTCACAAGGTGTCTTACTATGCCAAGACTCACTTACTTCTTGAGGTGTGCACCCTCTTTTGACAACCCAACACTCGATGAATATGACGCACACCTGAGATCAACTTTTAAGAAGGCACTGAACCTGTCACTAGAGGATGAGCAATGGGATCAGGCAACCCTCCCAGTGCGACTGGGAGGTATAGGGGTGCGTAAAGCAACGCATGTTGCTTTACCTGCTTTTCTGTCTTCGTGTTTGGCTTCCAGTGCATTAGTCAAGAAGATAGTGCCCGAACGCTTGAGAGACTTGGTAGGAGCTCAAGACCCCAGGTTTACTGAAGCAGCAATTCGGTGGGACACCCTTACAGACTCCTCCAGTAGACCAGCTCCTCCCAAACAGCACAAACAGTCCCACTGGGACAAACCGATCATGGAAAAAATCGCCAACACAATGCTCTCCAATGCTTCAGGAAAGAACAAAGCTCGTCTCCTGGCAGTGAAGGCACCACACTCAGGAGATTTCCTGTTAGCTGTTCCCAATTCCTCCCTGGGCACCCGTCTCGACCCACAGGCCATTCGGATTGGTGTTGCTCTTCGCCTAGCCGCCCCCATCCTCACCGAACATAGGTGTATTTGCGGCAGGGCGACAGCTGATCAATTCGGACTCCATGGTCTCGTGTGTCACACAGCAGAAGGGAAGTATGCCAGACATGAGGAGATCAATGACATAATAAAGAGAAGCCTCGCCACAGCCCGTTGCCCAGCTCAACGGGAACCCCAAGTACAGAGGTCTGATGGAAGTCAAAAGCGTCCTGATGGAGCCACTATGCTACCCTGGAAGGATGGAAAGCAGATTGCCTGGGACTACACCTGTGCTGCCACATTGGCAGACACCTACTTGCCATACTCTGTAGTGGAAGGGGGTGGAGCTGCCAGCCACAGGGAGACCCAGAAGATCCGAAAATATGAAGACCTTCCCCCTTGCTATAACTTCATTCCAATAGGGTCGGAGACCCTTGGAGCATGGGGCAAGTGTGCTCTAAAGTTCCTCAAAGAGCTGGGTGAAAAGCTCATCATAGAAACCAAGGACCACAGGGCGACCAGCTTCCTCTTTCAGAGACTCAGTGTTGCGATCCAGAGAGGAAATGCCTGCAGCATTCTGGGCACGCGGCCCACCGCAGGGGAGCTGGACGAAGTATTCGAGATGTAGCTCTGAGTTACCTATGTTGTTTTACTTTGTATCATATTTTTGTGAATGTTTCGTCAATGTATTTTGTCTTTAAATAAAATATATATACATAATATAGGGGGTGGTAGGAGAAAATTCTCAAACAGCTTCAGGGAGAATCTTGAGTTTTCCCTGAAGCAAGTTTATTCTTTTCTCTGAGGATGAGGGTCCCCATGACAGTTCTAGAGGTGGTACCTCCCTATATTATATATATATATATATATATATATATATATATATATATATATATATATATATATATATATATATATATATATATACATACATATATATGTATATATATACATATATAATGTCTTGCCGAATATGTAAAACTGGTCAGTTAGCAAGAACTCGTTTAAAATTAAGTCCTTTCTAAAATTTTCTGTTAATCGTTTAAAGATATATATTTTTCATTAATGTAATGTAAAATTTTTTAATTTTGCTCCAAAAGAATCTTAGAAAACTTACCTAACCTTATTATAACAAGAACAATTTATTTTAGCCTAACCCAACTAAATATATTTTAGATACGTTTACAATAATTTAATACTAAACAAACACAGTGAAATATATTTTTTTTCGTTAGGTTCAGAATGATTTTGGCGAAATTATTGCATACACAAATTTTCACTTGTCCTATATGGCAAGATGAGCGTTGCTATTTAAGCCAAGATCGCAAGTTCTGCCTATTCGGCACGACATATATATATATATATATATATATATATATATATATATATATATATATATATATATATATATATATATATATATATATATATATATATATATATATATATATATATATATATATATATATATATATATATATATATATATAATGTCACCATGGTTGTTTAATATATTTATAGATGGGGTTGTAAAAGAAGTAAATGCTAGGGTGTTCGGGAGAGGGGTGGGATTAAATTATGGGGAATCAAATTCAAAATGGGAATTGACACAGTTACTTTTTGCTGATGATACTGTGCTTATGGGAGATTCTAAAGAAAAATTGCAAAGGTTAGTGGATGAGTTTGAGGATGTGTGTAAAGGTAGAAAGTTGAAAGTGAACATAGAAAAGAGTAAGGTGATGAGGGTATCAAATGATTTAGATAAAGAAAAATTGGATATCAAATTGGGGAGGAGGAGTATGGAAGAAGTGAATGTTTTCAGATACTTGGGAGTTGACGTGTCGGCGGATGGATTTATGAAGGATGAGGTTAATCATAGAATTGATTAGGGAAAAAAGGTGAGTGGTGCGTTGAGGTATATGTGGAGTCAAAAAACGTTATCTATGGATGCAAAGAAGGGAATGCATGAAAGTATAGTATTACCAACACTCTTATATGGATGTCAAGCTTGGGTGGTAAATGCAGCAGCGAGGAGACGGTTGGAGGCAGTGGAGATGTCCTGTCTAAGGGCAATGTGTGGTGTAAATATTATGCAGAAAATTCGGAGTGTGGAAATTAGGAGAAGGTGTGGAGTTAATAAAAGCATTAGTCAGAGGGCAGAAGAGGGGTTGTTGAGGTGGTTTGGTCATTTAGAGAGAATGGATCAAAGTAGAATGACATGGAAAGCATATAAATCTATAGGGGAAGGAAAGAGGGGTAGGGGTCGTCCTCGAAAGGGTTGGAAAGAGGGGGTAAAGGAGGTTTTGTGGGCGAGGGGCTTGGACTTTCAGCAAGCGTGCATGAGCCTGTTAGATAGGAGTGAATGGAGACGAATGATACTTGGGACCTGACGATCTGTTGGAGTGTGAGCAAGGTAATATTTAGTGAAGGGATTCAGGGAAACCGGTTATTTTCATATAGTCGAACTTGAGTCCTGGAAATGGGAAGTACAATGCCTGCACTTTAAAGGAGGGGTTTGGGATATTGGCAGTTTGGAGGGATATGTTGTGTATCTCTATACGTATATGCTTCTAAACTGTTGTATTCTGAGCACCTCTGCAAAAGCAGTGATAATGTGTGAGTGTGGTGAAAGTGTTGAATGATGATGAAAGTATTTTCTTTTTTGAGGATTTTCTTTCTTTTTTGGGTCACCCTGCCTCGGTGGGAGACGACCGACTTGTTGAAAAAATATATATATATATATGTATATATATATATATATATATGTATATATATATATATATATATATATATATATATATATATATATATATATATATATATATATATATATATACACGTATATATATATATATATATATATATATATATATATATATATATATATATATATATATATATATATATATATATATATATATATATTTATATATATATTTATATTATATATATATATATATTTTGAGGAATTGTTAAATGTTGATGAAGATAGGGAAGCTGTGATTTCGTGTATAGGGCAAGGAGGAATAACATCTTGTAGGAGTGAGGAAGAGCCAGTTGTGAGTGTGGGGGAAGTTCGTGAGGCAGTAGGTAAAATGAAAGGGGGTAAGGCAGCCGGGATTGATGGGATAAAGATAGAAATGTTAAAAGCAGGTGGGGATATAGTTTTGGAGTGGTTGGTGCAATTATTTAATAAATGTATGGAAGAGGGTAAGGTACCTAGGGATTGGCAGAGAGCATGCATAGTTCCTTTGTATAAAGGCAAAGGGGATAAAAGAGAGTGCAAAAATTATAGGGGGATAAGTCTGTTGAGTGTACCTGGTAAAGTGTATGGTAGAGTTATAATTGAAAGAATTAAGAGTAAGACGGAGAATAGGATAGCAGATGAACAAGGAGGCTTTAGGAAAGGTAGGGGGTGTGTGGACCAGGTGTTTACAGTGAAACATATCAGTGAACAGTATTTAGATAAGGCTAAAGAGGTCTTTGTGGCATTTATGGATTTGGAAAAGGCGTATTACAGGGTGGATAGGGGGGCAATGTGGCAGATGTTGCAAGTGTATGGTGTAGGAGGTAGGTTACTGAAAGCAGTGAAGAGTTTTTACGAGGATAGTGAGGCTCAAGTTAGAGTATGTAGGAAAGAGGGAAATTTTTTCCCAGTAAAAGTAGGCCTTAGACAAGGATGTGTGATGTCACCGTGGTTGTTTAATATATTTATAGATGGGGTTGTAAGAGAAGTAAATGCGAGGGTCTTGGCAAGAGGCGTGGAGTTAAAAGATAAAGAATCACACACAAAGTGGGAGTTGTCACAGCTGCTCTTTGCTGATGACACTGTGCTCTTGGGAGATTCTGAAGAGAAGTTGCAGAGATTGGTGGATGAATTTGGTAGGGTGTGCAAAAGAAGAAAATTAAAGGTGAATACAGGAAAGAGTAAGGTTATGAGGATAACAAAAAGATTAGGTGATGAAAGATTGAATATCAGATTGGAGGGAGAGAGTATGGAGGAGGTGAACGTATTCAGATATTTGGGAGTGGACGTGTCAGCGGATGGGTCTATGAAAGATGAGGTGAATCATAGAATTGATGAGGGAAAAAGAGTGAGTGGTGCACTTAGGAGTCTGTGGAGACAAAGAACTTTGTCCTTGGAGGCAAAGAGGGGAATGTATGAGAGTATAGTTTTACCAACGCTCTTATATGGGTGTGAAGCATGGGTGATGAATGTTGCAGCGAGGAGAAGGCTGGAGGCAGTGGAGATGTCATGTCTGAGGGCAATGTGTGGTGTGAATATAATGCAGAGAATTCGTAGTTTGGAAGTTAGGAGGAGGTGCGGGATTACCAAAACTGTTGTCCAGAGGGCTGAGGAAGGGTTGTTGAGGTGGTTCGGACATGTAGAGAGAATGGAGCGAAACAGAATGACTTCAAGAGTGTATCAGTCTGTAGTGGAAGGAAGGCGGGGTAGGGGTCGGCCTAGGAAGGGTTGGAGGGAGGGGGTAAAGGAGGTTTTGTGTGCGAGGGGCTTGGACTTCCAGCAGGCATGCGTGAGCGTGTTTGATAGGAGTGAATGGAGACAAATGGTTTTTAATACTTGACGTGCTGTTGGAGTGTGAGCAAAGTAACATTTATGAAGGGATTCAGGGAAACCGGCAGGCCGGACTTGAGTCCTGGAGATGGGAAGTACAGTGCCTGCACTCTGAAGGAGGGGTGTTAATGTTGCAGTTTAAAAACTGTAGTGTAAAGCACCCTTCTGGCAAGACAGTGATGGAGTGAATGATGGTGAAAGTCTTTCTTTTTCGGGCCACCCTGCCTTGGTGGGAATCGGCCGGTGTGATAATAAATAAATAATATAATATGCAAACTATCGCAGACAGGAGATCTTGACAATGCAAGATAATCCACGGGGGAGGGGGGTTAAATATTTAGCTCAAGTATTTTCACACTTCTCAGTGTGTCACCAGGAGCTGTGCAGTGTTGTAAAGGCAGCATCTGGAGAAATGAGGGGAAGTTTTCTCAGAGCTTGGTATGGTATCGTGAGTGACACTCATTATCACCTCTATCAGATTCTGAGAGAGGAGCTACTGGGTGTCACTTACCCTATCTTATTCCTTTTTCTACATCCAAAAATGAAACAAACAGTTCCTTATTTTCTTCTAGGTAGTTCTCTGTTACTTGCTTCAACGTACACATTTGATCAACACATTCCCTACCCTTCCTAACTCCCCCTCGCTCCTCTGCGGTCACAAGACGATGTGTTTACTGAGCGCATCATCTCAAGACTAAGGGACTGATTACCTCAAAATCCTCCTTATGTTCTACCGTTCTTTTCTGTATTGGACTGATGAAGTTACTGGCTGACGAAACTTTTCCACAGAGACACCCAAGTGTTGCACAAGTGTCTTATCCTTCAACTTGTCGGTAGTCATATACATCATTATTTCTATATTAATGCTTTTATTAATCCATAACTGGCTTTATCTTTAATGACTGTTCAGATATACCTATACATACCATTATCTATAGATACCTGCATAAATACCTCCGTACCGACCTTCATACACTCTCGATCGAGTTCATCCTTGTTGCTGTTAGTCGTTCCTGCACAGTTTGAAGCAACACACATCTATACACAATATGTGCAGCACACATCAATACATAATATATACGTAATATATGCATAGTAAACAAGAGAGACAGAGACAGAGAGAAAGAGAGAGGGAGGGAGGGAGGGAGGGAGAGATGGAGTGAGGAATGGAGGGAAGGATGGAGGAACATAAAAATTCCTCCTTTACACATAACTCTATTGGTTTCAGCTGTTCCCCACAAATATTTTTACTTCCTTTTTTCCCCTCTTCCGCTCCCCTTCATTCTCCCCCCTTCCTCCTCCTCCTCCTACTCCTCCCTTCATCCACCCTTCTCCCTATTCCTTCCATTCATTCTCTTACATTCGTCGCCCCCCTCATTCTATTTTCTCCTCCATCACCCAATTTCCACACCCTCATTCTCCCCTTTCTCTTTCTTAATATACACGCACTAAACTTTCACTTTTAAACACACACAAAGTACAAACCCATACGAAGGAACATGTAAGCAGGAACAAACACGCAGACGCACGCACACAAACATGCCTTTCGCAAACACGCGCACGCTCGCACGCACTCAACTTTAATACCTGTCCTCAAGCTGACAGCTGTGGCAATATCCCTCACATTATCCCAGCGATTCAATTAATACCTGAAGGCACTCTGGTGATGCTGTGATCATTATTAGTTTTAGCAAAGGCAACTAGCGTTTAAACGCTTTATATATATATATATATATATATATATATATATATATATATATATATATATATATATATATATATATATATATATATATATATATATATATATATATATATATATATATATATATATATATATATATATATATATATATATATATAATATATATATATATATATGTCGTGCCGAATATGTAAAACTGGTCAATTAGCAAGAACTCATTTAAAATTAAGTCCTTTCCGAAAATTTCTCTTATACGTTTAAATATATATTTTTCTCATTAATGTTGATGTAAAAATTTATAATTTTGCACCAAAAGAATCTTAGAAAACTTACCTAACCTTATTATGACAAGAACAATTTATTTTAGCCTAACCCAACTAAATATATTTTAGATTTGTTTACAATAATTTAATACTAAACAAACACAGTGAAATATATTTTTTTCGTTAGGTTCACAATGATTTTGGCGAAATTATTGCATACACAAATTTTCGTTTGTTCTATATGGCAAGATGAGCGTTGCTATTTAAGCCAAGATCGCAAGTTCTGCCTATTCGGCACGACATATATATATATATATATATATATATATATATATATATATATATATATATATATATATATATATATATATATATATATATATATAAATATATATATATATATATATATATATATATATATATATATATATATATATATATATATATATATATATATATATATATATATATATATATATGCAAAACAACCACTCTGAAAGAATAGAGAAATTCCAAGCGCTTTCGTGACTACTCACATTATCAAGGAACTATAGTTCCTTGATAATGTGAGTAGTCACGAAAGCGCTTGGAATTTCTCAATTCTTTCAGAGTGGTTGTTTTGCATATTCTGAAATCACCTGTTTACTGTGATGTTATTGCATATATATATATATATATATATATATATATATATATATATATATATATATATATATATATATATATATATATATATATATACATATATATATATGGTATAAACCTTGGTAATAAATACCGACTAGTTGGTTTAGAAAGACACGTAAGTACACACTATGACACATATATTAGAAAACGTTTCGGTCCTGGGACCTTGATCACTTCTAACATACAGAGGTAGAAAGACATTATATATATGAGGACGGGTAGACGATGAAATCATGTGACTCAGGAGTCACATGATTTCATCGTCTACCTGCCCTCATCATAGGTAGAGGTTGTTTTGATAAGGACCTGCCTCGCATGGGCCAGTAGGCCTTCTACAGTGTTCCTCCATTCTTATGTTCTTATGACATTCCTCAGGTCACGTGCGTCACACCTCACTCTCCGCCTATATATATAATGTCTTTCTACCTCTGTATGTTAGAAATGATCAAGGTCCCAGGACCGAAACGTTTTCTAATAAATATGTCATAGTGTTTGCTTACGTGTCTTTCTAAACCATATACTATATATATATATATATATATATATATATATATATATATATATATATATATATATATATATATATATATATATATATATATATATATATATATATATATATATATATATATATATATATATATATAATGTCGTGCCGAACAGGTAAAACTGGTCAATTAGCAAGAACTCATTTAAAATTAAGTTCTTCCTAAAATTTTTCTCTTAAACGTTTAAAGATATATTTTTTCATTTATGTTATTGTAACATTGATAATTTTGTACCAAAAGAACCTTAGAAAGCTTATATATATATATATATATATATATATATATATATATATATATATATATATATATATATATATATATATATATATATATAAATATATATATATATATATATATATATATATATATATATATATATATATATATATATACATATATATATATATATATATATATATATATATATATATATATATATATATATATATATATATATAAATATATATATATATATATATATATATATATATATATATATATATATATATATATATATATATATATATATATATATATATATATATATATATATATATATAAATATATATACATATATATATATATGCAAAACAACCACTCTGAAAGAATAGAGAAATTCCAAGCGCTTTCGTGACTACTCACATTATCAAGGAACTATGAAAGTGAAGCATCCAAGGAAGCTATATAAGGGGTCGGCCAGCACCTCACTATCAGACCCCACAACGGTTAAACACGTGACGCGCGGCGAGCCAACTTGGATAGGTCCTTTGCAAAACTCACCCCCAAGCTATTTATTTGTCCAGTGTATTATTAAATTCTTCCCAAATTCTATTAATTATAAATGGATCTAATTTATATAAACCAAAGGAAATATTCATATTATTGTCAAAACTGATTTTTATGAAACAAGATTCAATTATATTCCTGTCGACCATGGACTTGCTTGATACTACTTTCTCAACTTTTTGAAAATCAATTGGGTGGTTAAAATCTCTTACATGAATAAATAGAGCATTGGAATCTTGTCCAGTTCTAATGCTATATTTATGTTGTTTTAATCTTAGTTCGAGATTTTTACCAGTTTGACCGTAATAAACTTTATCGCAAATTTTACAAGGAATCTTATAGACACATCCATCAGCATTTTGGGGGGAATTCTTAATCAAAAGTTTTTTTACTGTATCAAGATTTTTGAATACAACTTTAATATTAAAAGTCTTAAGAAGAGAAGGCATGCCTTCTCTTCTATATATATATATGTATATATATATATATATATATATATATATATATATATATATATATATATATATATATATATATATATATATATATATATATATATATATATATATATATCCCGCCTCCTCTTGCTTCAACTCACCTCACCGCAGTATATAAGCCACCTCTCTGGCCCTGTGCTACACTTCCTACAAGAGTGATGGACTGAACACATCGTTTCCAGGTTGAGGGACTGATTACCTCAAACTTCTACTCTCCTTATCCATTTCTACTTTGTATTGGACTGATGAAGCCACTGTGTGGCGAAACGTTTCTTCAATAAAGATTCCCATGTGTTGCATAAGTGTCTCAGTTCTTCAACTTGTCGGTTTTCAAAACCATTCATCACATCCTTTTATAAAGATTGGGACTACATTTGCTGTCTTCAATGCCTCAGGCAATCTCCCTGTTTCGATAGATGTATTGAATATTATTGTTAGGGGTACACATAGCGCCTCTGCTCCCTCTCTCAGGACCCATGGAGAGAATTATCTGGCCTCATTGCCTTTGAGGTATCTAGCTCACTCAGAAGCCTCTTCACTTCTTCCTCGGTTGTGTGTACCGTGTCCAGCACCTGGTGATGTGTCACACCTCTCCGTCCCTCTGGAGCCTCTTCTGTCTCCTCTGTGAACACTTCTTTGAATCTCTTGTTGAGTTCCTCATATACCTCACGGCCATTTCTTGTTGTCTCTCCTCCTTCCTTCCTTAGCCTGATTACCTGGTCCTTGACTGTTGTTTTCCTCCTGATGTGGCTGCATAACAGCTTCGGGTCAGATTTGGCTTTCGCTGCTATGTAGTTTTCATATTGTCGTTGGGCCTCCCTTCTTATCTGTGCATATTCGTTTCTGGCTCTACGACTGCTCTCCTTATTCTCCTGGGTCCTTTGCCTTCTATATTTCTTCCATTCCCTAGCACACTTGGTTTTTGCCTCCTTGCACCTTTGGGTGAACCATGGGCTCTTCCTGGCTTTTTCATTATTCCTGTTTCCCTTGGGTACAAACCTCTCCTCAGCGTCCTTGCATATTGTTGCTACATATTCCATCATCTCATTAACTGGCTTCCCTGCCAGTTCTCTGTCCCACTGAACCCCGTTCAGGAAGTGCCTCATTCCCGTGTAGTCCCCTTTCCTGTAGTTTGGCTTCATTCATCCTGGCCTTCCTGCTTCTCCCTCCACTTGTAGCTCTACTGTGTATTCGAAGCATAAAACCACATGATCGTTGGCCCCAAGGGGTCTTTCATATGTGATGTCCTCGATATCTGCACTACTCAAGGTGAATACTAAGTCCAGTCTTGCTGGTTCATCCTCTCCTCTCTCTCTTGTAGTGTCCCTTACCTGTTGGTACATGAAGTTTTCCAGTACCACCTCCATCATCTTAGCCCTCCATGTATCTTGGCCCCCATGCGGCTCCAAGTTCTCCCAATCGATCTCCTTGTGGTTAAAGTCACCCATGTGTGTGTGTGTGTGTGTGCGTGTGTGTGTGTGTGTGTGTGTGTGTGTGTGTGTGTGTGTGTGTGTGTGTGTGTGTGTGTGTCTGTGTCTGTGTGTGTGTGTGTATGTTTATGTGTGTGTGTCGCGACGTTCTCGGTTTATGGAGAAAAATTATCAAGGGTAGGAAGCCCACGGATGAAATTGTGTAGGCCTCTGTCATGATATCGTTTCGCTTAGAGGAACCTTTATCAAGTTGCACGGGAAATGTGTGTGAATTACTCGTTATGATATACCCTTCGACGGAGGCGCCTGGACGCTGGGGAGCGGCTCTTGTTCCAAGGAATCGAACCTGATTGCTCTTCAATCCCAAAAAGTTTAATGCTCTCCTCCTGATCCCCCTTCGTGAATAATCATAATAGGAATAACTAATAATAATTATAGTAATTAGAATAATTAATAATACCTATAATAATAATAATACGGATAACTAATAATAATGTTATTAATAATAAAAATGATAACTCTCTATACAGTTGGTCAGGTGCCTTACCTAGCCGCAAGGTGAAGTCTTGTAGAACACGCAAAGCTTACGTGTGTGTGTGTGTGCGTAGCAGATAGTGTCAAGAATACACACAACCTGGGAGGAAATCTCAGCTGGTGATGCCTGAGGAGGGAAGGGTGAAGGAAGAAGTGTGTGGACGCTACCTTCATTCAACCTTACGACGGTGTAGTGCTGAAAACAAGACGATTTTATGTTTGCTAAGCCATTTGCTTATATTCTTTTATGTCAAGAGCGAAACATTGTTATAGTAGAGATTTAGGGTCTTTTTCGAGGTGTGTCTGTCAGAAAGAGTGGCCGCTGTCGCCGTCTAAGTTTCCCATCCGAATTGTGGGTTGTGTCAAAATTTGGAAGTGTACCATGGATGACTCAGTCACTGGCAGGACGCCACTTCATATCAAATCCAGAAGACAAGTAAACCATCAGAACAAATTCTTTATAAACTTTCAGGTTTAGGTACTGTTAAGTGTTCAAAATCACCAGCTACTTACTAAGACTGTAATACATTACCTGCTAAGAATAAATTACACCTAAGTATCACTGAGAAAAATGTACGACACCTACGTATTACTGGGGAAGAACCTTTGACTCCTACGTATCACTGTGAAGAACATTTGACACCTACCTATTACTGGGGAAGAACCTTTGACATCTACGTATCACTGTGAAGAACCTTTGACACCTACGTGTCACTTTGAGAAACCTTTGACACCTACGTATCTCTGGAAGGACTTGTGTCTTGGGACATGAACACAAACATTTCGTAAGTGTGAATTAAACTTCAGTGTTAGTTCCAACGAGACGCAGGTATGAAACTTCCTAGTAACTCACGCTAAACACTCACACACACACACACACACACACACACACACACACACACACACACACACACACACACACACACACACACACACACACACACACACACTCACACACTGTCTCTGAGGAGCATCTGATGTAAAGAAATAGACACCGCGTTTCTGAACAACACACGAAGAAAACAAAAACACCTCACACTAAACACACACACCGTGTCTGAATATCACCTGACACCAGACAAACACACCACCTCCACCACTGCTAAACATACACCACTACACTAAACAATTACATACCATCACACTAAACAGTTGCACACCATCACACTAACATATACAGACCGTGTCTCAGAACGCCATGTCAGACCCGAGTCGACAGTAGCAAAATGAAACCCGACGTTCTCCCCGACATTCCACTCTCCAGGTCTTCTCTCCCAGGCATAAAGCGCCTCGGTATTCAATATACTCAACGCAGCATTTGAAATATCCGCTGGCATAACCATCTAATGGGTGTTTTCAAAAGTTTACGGGGTAATGGAGCAATGAGCCGCCCAGTTTGTGGTCGGATTTGGCCTCTGTATCCAATATCTATACTAAAGATTTATACTAAAATGTGCGGAGACAAAGCGTGGTGCTGTTGTGCCGGCCGGCTCAGTGCTGGGGCAAGCTTTTAAGCAGGTGAATTTACGGGCTAAACTGTGATCTTTTTGTGCGTGCCGAGCATTGGAGGTGGTGGTGCGGTAGTGATATTAGTGGTGGCGAGGGAAGGTATCAGTTGGTGTTGATAGAGGGGAGAGGTAGCGGTGGTGGCGGTAAGAGAGGGGTAGGAGTCTGATACGGCAGTATTCGTAACGGTTGTGACATGATGGTGGTGGTAGTGATGGTGGAGGTGGTTATGGTTAGGTGAGCGATGGTGGTGGTGGTGGTGGTGAAAGTGAGAGTGAACATGGTGGTGGTGGTGATTGTGGGTGTGGTGGTGATTTAGGCGGTGGTGGTGGTGTAGTATGAAAAATATTTCGAGATTCAAATTCGTCGGGAAAGCCTCGTTAAATGTAATTAATATGAGACGACGATGGAAGGTTTCTTCTGTGAGGGGATCCGGCAAGAAGGGTTTCATCAGTGAGGGTTTCAGGAAGATGTTTGATCTGAGACGAGGTTCATGCTCCCGTTATATGGTACCGGTAACTACATATAAGAATTCACTTCATCATCATCATCATCTCATTTCTTCTTTTAATTTCTTCTTCGTCACATTTATTTTTCTTCTTCGTCTCCTTACCTTCATGTGTGGAGAGATTCCTTTTCTCCATGTTACAAATGAAAATTTTATACAGCATTTCAAGATGCACAGAATCATTGACTATCAGGCAAAAGCCACTGATGAAATATTCATTGAGTTTAAGCCACAAGTGCGATTACCTCTAACGTTTCATCCGCTCTCCTCTTGACTGGAACATCTTTCGTACCATCCTCTGTCCTATTGACTGGAACAGCAACCATCGTTTCACTCTCTCTCTTAATGACTGGAAGATCATCATGGAAACTGTCTCTCTTCCATCGTTTGACTCTTACGATTTCAGGAATCTTTATCAACTGCGAAACAACATAGCAGGAAACATTTTTGTTATTAAATTCAAGGTTTAGTTCGGTGTTGTGGTTTTCACTTCCCTGTCAGAAATTTTATGGGGGTTATAATTATAAACTTATCACAGAGGCGTTCAGAATTTTTCGTTAGTGTGCCACATAACTAGAAACCCCTACGTGCATGAGGCTGCAGGATTTTTTATAGCAACGGTGAAGCACTGCCTGTTAATTACTTATGAACGAAGATTTTCTATTTGTGATAATAAGTAGGAGTCGGTTAAGTCCTACTTACCTAGTAGCTCATATGTAGCAGTTAATTAAGTTAAAAAATAAACTTATGCTGAAATTCTCAGGCGAGCCGCACTTCTCCGTCCAAATGAGTCGCATTCTGCCCTTGGGTGGCATGTTGAACGACATCCCTGTGATTCCTCACTGCTGTGATTGCTGCACCTACCACCACAATGGTCGTTCCTCATGGCCATTACAACATCCTGATCCATTCTGGTCATCAAGACAATACTTTCCATACCATCCTCACCTCTATTTTCTACACACCTTCCCAAGGACTCCCAGTGGAAATAAGTCATTGTCTGATTTTTTGGGGTTACCCTAGGAAATTTACGTATTTTTTAAACTATGTATGATAATTGAACTTATGTGTACATGTACCTTAATAAACTTATTTAACCTTGACATAAGCTTCCACCCCTCGCCCCTTCCTTCCCATCCTGTGTGCGGGAATATAACGGGGAGACATAGCTTATTATCCGACCCCGTGGCCTGGCTGGTAAAGTTGTCGCTTCACATACGGAGGGCCCGGGTTCGATTCCCGGCGGGGTAGAAGCATTTCGACGCGTTTTCTTACACCTGATGTCCTGTTCATCCAGCAGCAAATAGGTACCTGGGTGTTAGTCGACTGGTGTGAGTCGCATTCCGGGGGGCAAGATTGAAGGACCCCAGTGGAAATAAGACAGACAGCCCTCGATGATGCACTGACTTTCATGGGTTATCCTGGGTGGCTAACCCTCCGGGGTTAAAAATCCGAACGATATCTTGTCTTATCTCTTATCTTAACTATCATGTAAAACAGGGTACCAGCAAAATTCTGGTCTCCAGTTATGCTAAATAATGTAAATCCTGATAGTGAGCTCCTCTAAAGGTCTTCATCTCTGATTAATAACAATTCGTCGTGAAAACAGCATAAACGGCATTAATCACTTATAAAATAAAATACAAATCTACAGAAAACATCGCCAGGATGGAAGAGAAGTGTGCGTGGCTCGGTTGACAGCTTCCTCAGCTCACACACTGAATGACCGGGATCACTCTTGGACACGCCTGGGACGTCGGACATATTGTATTATACCAGCTCTTCACCTTTCAATAAGTAGTACCTGGGTATCGGTCGACTGCAGTGGATCGCATCCTGGGGTAGAGTATTAAAAAAAAACCAATGGAAATAAGACCTCGATGACGCGCTTACCGTACTAAGTTATCCGAACAAAATCTTGTCTAACGTTAAGTACAAATAAAGATAGAGAAAATAAGAGTACTTAATTGTTTACATATGAGAGATGAGATACGAGGCCTCAGGTAGACGGGGAATTTAGAGAGAGAAATGTCAGTAAATAATAAAGAGTGGATATAATATAGCATTATTGGGTTAATAAAGTTTTCACAGCTCATTTCAAAATAATCTATGAAAATTATGCTCTTAAAAATGAAGGTTTTGACACTGATTTATTATACGCCTTTAAATATGGGGAGTACCACTACAAAGGTGTAGTCCACTTACAAAACAGCTGTTCCAGAAATATATGAGTGAACCTTTTAAAATATTAACACAAGTAAAAAGATGACCCAGGTCAAGCACTGCTGGTGTCCAGGCTGTGTGTTGCGTCTCCGCTCCACCTACCATCTCCATCTCTCTCTCTCTCTCTCTTTTTTTTTTTTTTTTTTTTTTTTTTTACACAGGGTTTGACAAGGTTAAGGATCCCTAGCTTTATTGACAGCTATATTACAGGTTAAGGATTCCTAACTTTATTGGCAAGCTAAGAGCTGTTACCTACATCAGCTCATTTGAAAGCATTTTTTATTGTTATGAGACATACAGGTACGGGACAGGATGAAGTTGGAGCCATCTGTGGGCCAGCATTTTCATTTGATCAACTGACTTTATCTCGTTGACATCATTATGCTGTACGAATGTGTTCCATACTCGAGTCATCCTGGGTATGTATGATCTCAGATGGAGTGATGCTCTGGAGAAGGGTACAGCCAGAGTGAAGTTGCTGCTTTCTGCCCGTCTTGTGGCATAAAAGCTTGTTTCACGCTGTCCTCGAAGTGGATCCAAGTGTGGTATTTTGACAATATTGGCCTTGTACATAACAGTAAGGCCACCCACATCCCTCCTATGTTGAAGGCTCTGCTGAAATGACAGATCTATCCAGGATGGGTCCAGGCGAGAGATGAGACGTCTTGCTCTGTTCTCTACTCTGTCAAGCAGTCGCAGATGAGAGGGGGGGGCAGGCAAACCAAGAAAGTGGAGCATACTCAAGGTGTGAGCGTACTTGTGCCTCGTACAGGATCTTGCAACCCCTACTGTCAAGCAGATGCGAGATACGGAGAAGTGCTGTAAGCTTCCTGGCTGCCTTGTTTGCAAGATTTACAACATGGTTCTTCATGGTTAGTTTGGAGTCAAATTTCACCCTAAGGATATCAACTTCTTCTCCAGGTGCCAACATCGTCCCATTCATCCTTACTACTGCACCAGCATTACCATCATGGTGCCTAGAGACGATCATCATTTGCGTTTTCTCAGGTGCAAATGTTACTTGCCATCTACTTCCCCAAGCTGATATAGCTCTCAGCTGGTGATTGATGTAGCTTAGAGCAGCTGGCATTTCTTCTCTTGGATAAGTGAATGTCAGTGTACAGTCGTCTGCATATGCATGTGATTCTGGGATGAGATGAAGAAGGTCGTTGAAGTAGACATTCCATAACAGTGGACCCAGCACGCTTCCTTGTGGAACGCTTGCCTTGCTGATTCCGTTCCATTGAGGACTACACTTAGAGATCTACCATGAAGGTAATCACTGAGGAGACATAGCGTAGAGCCTGCAATTCCCAGTGCTTGAAGTTTTGCTAAGAGGCCCTGGTGCCACACCCGGTCGAAAGCGCCAGCAATGTCCAGTGCTACCACACAGCTGACTTTGGATTCATCCAGTGACTGGTGCCACTTAGTGGAGAGGTTTAACAACAGATCAGCAGCAGAGTAACCTTTCCTGAAGCCATATTGACGATCACAAAGTAGTGAGTGGTAGTCAAAAAAATCTGTCATTTGTCTTGAGATTATTGTCTCAAGGATCTTACCAGTGATTGACAGGAGTGACACTGGTCTGTAGTTGCTGATTTCTGCTCTGCTCTTCTTTTTGTGAACAGGGACTACATTTGCCTCTTTCCATGGAAAGGGCTATTTACACTGTACTAGGCAGTGTTGAAAGATGCGAGTTAGAGGTGCTGCTAGCTGGTGTGCACATCTTCTCAACAATCTTGGGCTCAACTTGTCTGGGCCCACAGCCTTTTCTTGGTCAAGTGATTTAAGAAGGAAATGCACCTCCTCCTGCCTTATTGTCACCACTGACAGTTTTGACACAGTTCTTGCAGCTAGCCAAGGAGGGTCCCTTGCTGGATCAGGAACTTGCATTTTGGTAGCAAAGTGTTCAGCAAAGAGGTCCGCCTTCTCTTGACTACTAGTAGAGGTGGTCCCATCCTGTCGATTTAGAGGTGGAATAAGTTCATCAGGCAGATAACCTTTTCTGTCCTTGACCAGGGACCACAAGGTTTTGGAGCCTACCCTACCTGATGCTAACTTCCTTTTAGTGTCCACCTCTCTCTCTCTCTCTCTCTCTCTCTTACACAGGGTTCCACAAGCTTAGGTTCAGGGTTCCTAACTTTATTTACAAGCTAAGAGCTGTTACCTACATCAGATACATCATTACACCAGCTCTCTCTCTCTCTCTCTCTCTCTCTCTCTCTCTCTCTCTCTCTCTCTCTCTCTCTCTCTCTCTCTCTCTCTCTCTCTCTCTCTCTCTCTCTCTCTCTCTATCTATCTATCTATCTATCTATCTATCCATCTATCTATCTGTCTATTTATCTATCTCTATCTCTATCTATCTATTTATATACCCATCACACCCCCCGTGTACAATAAGAACCAACGTGGGATCACTCCTCAACACCCATCTGCTTCAACAAACACCACT
>NW_027195923.1:0-12500 GCF_038502225.1 Cherax quadricarinatus | reverse complement strand
TCACTCCATCACTGTCTTGCCAGAAGGGTGCTTTACACTACAGTTTTTAAACTGCAACATTAACACCCCTCCTTCAGAGTGCAGGCACTGTACTTCCCATCTCCAGGACTCAAGTCCGGCCTGCCAGTTTCCCTGAATCCCTTCATAAATGTTACTTTGCTCACACTCCAACAGCACGTCAAATATTAAAAACCATTTGTCTCCATTCACTCCTATCAAACACGCTCACGCATCCCTGCTGGAAGTCCAAGCCCCTCGCACACAAAACCTCCTTTACCCCCTCTCTCCAACCTTTCGTAGGCCGACCCCTACCCCGCCTTCCTTCCACTACAGACTGATACACTCTTGAAGTCATTCTGTGTCGCTCCATTCTCTCTACATGTCCGAACCACCTCAACAACCCTTCCTCAGCCCTCTGGACAACAGTTTTGGTAATCCCGCACCTCCTCCTAACTTCCAAACTACGAATTCTCTGCATTATATTCACACCACACATTGCTCTCAGACATGACATCTCCACTGCCTCCAGCCTTCTCCTCGCTGCAACATTCATCA
Source organism: Cherax quadricarinatus (assembly GCF_038502225.1). NCBI lineage: Eukaryota > Metazoa > Arthropoda > Malacostraca > Decapoda > Parastacidae > Cherax > Cherax quadricarinatus. The sequence continues at coordinate 11,945 of NW_027195923.1, read as the reverse complement.
CCCATGCTTCACACCCATATAAGAGCGTTGGTAAAACTATACTCTCATACATTCCCCTCTTTGCCTCCAAGGACAAAGTTCTTTGTCTCCACAGACTCTTAAGTGCACCACTCACTCTTTTCCCCTCATCAATTCTATGATTCACCTCATCTTTCATAGACCCATCCGCTGACACGTCCACTCCCAAATATCTGAATACATTCACCTCCTCCATACTCTCTCCCTCCAATCTGATATTCAATCTTTCATCACCTAATCTTTTTGTCATCCTCATAACCTTACTCTTTCCTGTATTCACCTTTAATTTTCTTCTTTTGCACACCCTACCAAATTCATCCACCAATCTCTGCAACTTCTCTTCAGAATCTCCCAAGAGCACAGTGTCATCAGCAAAAAGCAGCTGTGACAACTCCCACTTTGTGTGTGATTCTTTATCTTTTAACTCCACGCCTCTTGCCAAGACCCTCGCATTTACTTCTCTTACAACCCCATCTATAAATATATTAAACAACCACGGTGACATCACACATCCTTGTTTAAGGCCTACTTTTACTGGGAAAAAATTTCCCTCTTTCCTACATACTCTAACTTGAGCCTCACTATCCTCGTAAAAACTCTTCACTGCTTTCAGTAACCTACCTCCTACACCATACACTTGCAACATCTGCCACATTGCCCCCCTATCCACCCTGTCATACGTCTTTTCCAAATCCATAAAGACCTCTTTAGCCTTATATATATATATATATATATATATATATATATATATATATATATATATATATATATATATATATATATAATTGTACCCAGAGAGCAAGTAGTATTGATCAATAAGAACACTGCACTAGCCAAGGAGTCGAACCCATGCTGTTTTGGCCCGCCTCATGGTGAAAGAAAACGCTCGACGCTTTAGACCACTATACCTCACAATCCTTAACAATGGTGCATTCAGCCAAACTAGATGGTGTACCCACCATCGAAGGACATACGGTGGTGTGGACGCGTCTGAGCTAATTTCATTCTACTCCCTGTTTTTGTACTAGCTCACCAAGCAGTATATAATATTATGGTACCCACGGAACAAGTGGTATTGATCAATAACAACACTGCACTAGCCAAGGAGTCGAACTCTTGCTGTTTTGGCCCTCCTCATGGCTGGCTGGATGCACCATTGTTAAGGATTCTATGGTCTAGTGGTCTAAAGCATCATGCGTTTTCTCTCACCATGAGGCAGGCCAAAACATCATATGTTCAACTCCTTGGCTAGTGCAGTGTTGTTATTGATCAATACTACTTTATTCGTGGTTACAGTAATATACTGCTTGTTGAGCTAGTACACAAACAAGGAGTAGAATGAAATTAGCTCAGAGGCGTCCACACCACCGTATGTCCTTCGATGGTGGGTACTCCATCTAGTTTGGCTGAATGCACAATTGTTAAGGATTGTGTGGTCTAGTGGTCTAAAGCGTCAAGCGTTTTCTTTCACCATGAGGCGGGCCAAAACAGCATGGGTTCAATTCCTTGGCTAGTGCAGTGTTGTTATATATATATATATATATATATATATATATATATATATATATATATATATATATATATATGCAAAGCAATCGCAGATAGGCGATCTTAACAGTGCAAGACAAGCCTCGGAGGGCCGTAATCTTTAGCTCAAGTACTGTTACACTTCTCAGTGCATCATCAGGAGCTATGCAATGTTGCAAAGGCAAGAGGAGAAGTAGGGTAAGTTTTCAGTGAACGTAGAGCGGAGGCACCAACCAGTCTCTGAGGGAGGCAAGCGGGATGACAACCACACACTGGTATCCTCCACACCCCACCTCATATGGGGTGGGGTGGAGGAGCCCTCACAGTTTGCAGATAGCATGAGGAAGAATACTAGAAGATAGTCAACAGCCAGCCGTAGGCTTCTTACCGCTGGGAACGGGATAAGTGACGTAAAAAGTTACATTACAATAGCGGATTTCCACTCCCTGTGGCTTGTCACCTAGGTGTTTTACTCTTCATTTGAGGCCATACGGTGGTGTGGATATCTCTCAGCTAATTTCATTCTACTCCGCATTTGGTGTATTACCCCAACGAGCAACATTTTACATTTTTGTACCCACGAATGAGTGGCATTATTCAATAACAACACTGCGACTAACCAAGGAGTCGAACCCATGCTGCTTTGGCCCGCCTCATGTGAGAACACATGACTCTCTAGTCCACGGGACCATACAATCCTCAAAAGTGACGCACACAGCCAAGCTAGGTGTTTTATTCGTCATCCGAGGACATACGTTGATGAAGATGCCTCTGAGCTAATTTCATTCTATTCTCTGTTTGGTGTACTAGCCCAACGAGCAGTATTTTTTATTATTGTACCCACGAACGAGTGGAATTGATAAATAGCAACACTGCGACTAGCCAAAGAGTCGAACCCATACTGCTGTGGTCCTCGGATGACGGACAAAACACCTAGCCTGGCTGGGTGCGTTATTCTTGAGGATTGTGTGATCCCGTAGACTAGAGCGTCTTATGTTTTCGCTCACCATGAGGCGGGCCAAAGCAGCATGGGGGTTTGACTCCTTGGCTAGTCGCAGTGTTATTGATCAGTACCGCTCGTTCGTGGGTACAATAATTATATATATAATATACATAATATATATATATATACAATATATATTATATATATATATATATATATATGTTATTGCTGTTCTTGCTGTTGAACAGCGGTTTAGTGCCGATGAAGGTAGCGTAGGTAGCAATGATACGGCCGTGGACTAGATTGGCTTTAATCGGGTAGGAGTGAGTACACAACGGGCAGTGTGAGGAAGTGACCGCAAGCCAGTCCGTGGAGGGGGAGTACTTGTGTACGTCAAGTCGGTCGAGGCGGGAGTGAGAGAGGGTGGACTGTGCGTCCCACCGACCTAGGTAGGCCTACAGAGGGCAGCACTGAATGCCGCGAAATATGAACTAGTCAGAGCAGACGGCTAGGCTGTGTGCTCTGACAGTACAGGCTGTCTACATTTGCTCGGCCACGCACCTCGCGTCGTCCCGACGCGACAATACTGGTGGGCCCATAGGTATAAAGGAATTACACTAGCTACCCCAGAGAGGGACTGGCTTTCGCTCACTAGTAAATAAAAAATGGACAAAAAAATGCAACAGGCAAAAAAAAACTCTCCCATCCAGGGGAAGAGAAAACTGGTTTGCCGCGCTGTTTCATCGAGTAGAGAGCCAGGAGACGTCAGCATTGGAACTAAAATCTTCTATATACAGGTTGTCCGCAGGGCTGAACATCAGTTGACCACTCGTCTACTAACGTTGTTGCACGCTCACATCTGCAAACAATGACTGACAGTAGCATTTCCTAAGGTGTGACATGTAACTCAGAGGGCAGCACTGCCCTGACCGTAATACAGGCTTTTTTCCTTTAGTTAAAAAAAACACTGGTGCACATACGTACAATAATACTATATCCATGGAATTCATTACACTCTGGGTACCCTTCTAAAAGTATTTACATAATTACATGATGTTGTCCACCCTGACTCTATTATCGACTAGCTATACAATGTGTGTGCATTTATACCCATTTCTGCAAGCAAACAATTAGCATAACTAGCGTAGGAGTCGGACAAGTCAGTAGGTACGTCAATGTCACAGAAATGTACTGTTGTCCTGGGTCGCAGGCCATAAGTATGGAGCCTTACTGGGCCGTCTTCCGTACCAGTAGTAGTGGGAGAAGGGATAGACGGTTTGTCCCTAACATTAGTCTGATCGTGGCGTTGCAACGCACGCGCCTCCAGCTCTACTTCGGCCTGCATATGGTCCACATACTTCATGTGATCAAGGTGGGCTTCCTTGATAGTTCCCGTAGCAATCTCCCTCACCTCGAACTTATTGCCACGGAGCTGTCGTAGGACACGGTAAGGACCCACAAACTTTGGGACAAGTTTGTGCATACCTGGGGTCTGCACTGGGTTGAGCAACATAACTTTGCAACCTGGTTCCACTTTGCTTTCCTTGGCGCGGGCATTGCGCTCTGACGTGAACCTATCAGTGGCTTTCATAAGGTTCTCTCGTACCCGCTGGAAGACAAGCTGCGTTGTCCTCATCTTTACTACACTGGGGTTATCAGTATCGTAAGTAGGTCTAGGTGGAGTAAACAGAATTTCATATGGTAAGCGCTTGTCATAACCATACAAAGCAAAATGAGGTGTCTCACCGATCGAGCTGTTGAGGGAGGAATTTAATGTACACTGAACATCTGGGATAGCCTCATCCCATGTAGTACAACTTGGGTTAACGGTTACTCTGAGCACCTCCAGGACTTTGCGATTTGTACGTTCAGCAAGACCATTACTCGCAGGGTGGCGTGGAGCTACTGGCGCTTGATGAATGTTGAATCTGGAGCAAAGATCCTGCATTATGCCATTTATAAACTCAGACCCATTGTCTGACAGGAGGACACGTGGGCAAGTATGACGAAGAACAACATGCTCACGGAAAGCACTAGCGACCGTTTCCGCGGTTTTATCAGGGATGGGTACTAATTCACTGTACCGCGTCAAGTTATCTACCATTACAAGCAGGTGCTTATTTCCCTTCTCCGAGGTCGAGAAGTTCGTCAACAGGTCGACAGAAGTTCTCTCCCAGGGCTCCTTTGTAATGGGATACTTTAGAATGGGGTTAGGACCTGTAATGGTACCCTTGTGCTGTAGGCAGACAACACACTGGTGTACATGCTTGGCAATGTCCGATGCCATCTTAGGCCAGAAATATTTCATTCGTGCCTGTTTGATACTGCGGTCCTTCCCGGGGTGCGCTACACCTGGGACATTGTGGATCAACCTAAGAGTAGCTGGTATCATGGACTCTGGTATCACCAGTTGGTATACGGTTCTGCCGGGGTCCACCAGCTGTGCAACACGGCACAGTACTCCTTGGTTGACCACTAAATCCTTCAGTGGAACGGGAGACTTGACCTGTAAGTCAACGTCCTCCTTGGTAAGGAAACGAAGGACTGGAGACCACACAGGGTCCTGTCGTTGGGCTCTCTCGAGATCCTCAACAGAGAACGAATTGCCGACACTCACGAATGCTATATGTCTCGACAGGGCGTCAGCTACAATATTTTGCTTACCTGGGACATAGCAAATTTCAGGGTTGTAGTCATTGAACGTGAGCGACCACCGAGCATGCTTTCCCGAGAGGTTCTTATTTGCAAAAAGGGCCAATAAGGGTAAATGATCTGTATAAATCTTGATAGGATAATGATAGATGATATCCCGAAAATGACTCAGGGCCCATACAATGGCTAAAGCTTCTAGCTCTGTCACTGAATAATTGACTTCCGCTTTAGTAAGAACACGGCTAGCATAGGCAATAGGCTGTTGCTTACCATTAGATTCCTGTGACAAGACTGCACCGATGCCAACTTTGCTGGCATCAGTCGTCAAGGTAAATGCCTTGGTGAAATCAGGGAATCTAAGGGTTGGGGCTGATGTTAACTTGTTCTTAAGAATGACAAAAGCTCGTTCCTGATCGCATGTCCACTCAAAAGGGGCATCCTTCTTGAGTAAGCGTGTCAGGGGTGCCGCAATGGTGGAGAAACCTGTGATAAAGGTGCGGTAGAAACCCGCCAGGCCTATGAAGGACCGGACTGCATCCGCCGTCATGGGTCTGGGGAATTTCTGCACGGCCGAGATTTTAGACTCGTCCGTCTTTATGCCATTCTGAGTTACTACGTGACCCAGAAATTTTATTTCCTTCCGGAGGAAATGACATTTGGAGAGCTTTACCTTAAGATTTGCCTGAGCTAGCCTGTCCAATACCCTGTCAAGTTTCTCAAGATGTGACGGGACATCTTGCGACATGACTATGAGATCATCCAGGTAGACCATGAGCGTGCCACCTAGGAGGGTACGGAAAATTGTCGTCATCAAACGACTAAACGTGATTGGGCTTCCGTGCAAGCCGAAGGGCATCCTCCTGAACTGGTAATGACCAGTTGGAGTAGAGAAAGCTGTCAACTCTCTACTCTCATCATCGAGGGGGGATCTGCCAGAACCCTTGAAGAAGATCAAGAGTTGAAAAGACCTTATTATCGCCGATGTTCTGCAACAGGTCGTTCAGAACTGGCAATGGAAAACGGTCTGGGATGGTACATGCATTCAGTTTCCTGTAATCGATAACCGGGCGCCAGGTTCCGTCTTTCTTGGGAACCAGAATAAGGGGGGCATTCCACGGGGAAGTGGACTCCTCAATAACTCCATCACGGAGCATCCGTGTAATGAGTTCTTCGGCGAAGACTCTTTGCTCATGTGGCAGGCGATACGCAGGTACATAAATGGGTTTAGTACCTTTGTCAAGTGGAATACGGTGAGAGATCAGTGGGGTCAAACCCATTGACTCACCATCTAGTGCAACTGCAGAACGTGCACGATTGAGAACCTGGAGAAGTTTTGGGACCTCTTCAGGATAGTCTGTCAAAGCTAGATCATCTTCCTGCACTGGCCGGGTGTTGGAAGAGTCAGCAGCAGACTCGCCTGGGAGAACTGCACTCACAAGGAAGTCAGCTGGGGCTTCACCCTCCACTCTCACCGGGAGAGGGAATCTGACAAGGTCGACAAGTGAGGTATTCTTCCGCAGGGGAAATTCTCGACTATGCATGTTGACAACAAGGACTTGCAACTTACCACGTTGCACTGTGTGCAAGGATGGTTCAAGGGAGAGGCCCTTGACTCGGCATGTGTCGTTGTCAACCAGCACATGGTCTCCTTCAAAAGCTCTGCTCACGTACACCGTAACAGGAGTGAGCGAGTTAGCTGACAAAGTGACGTCATACTTTGTACAAGCAGTAACTCTGCTCGCCGATGCCATGACACGAGTCAGACAGTCGCCTGCCAACAGGGATACTGCGGCTTGACAACTGCTGGTCTCTACAACAGCGTCAGGGTTAGAGTGAAGGTTAGACTGGGCGTCCCCAGACTGGGTTTCACTGGTAACTATGCGCTGATGGCCAGGAGGTGATGGGCAACGAGCTCTACTACGAGGTCGATCAGGACGAGAGACCGACCCCGGGGAGAATGTGCTATGGAAACCACCGGTTTCCAACGATTCTAGGCACTGTGCATACTCTGAGACAGAGTAGCACGTAGTGGATCCTAAGCGCACGCCCCAGAAGGGCACATCCACTCCGTTGAATTCCGCTTTCCACTCAGCTGGATCTAAACGGATCCTAAGATCTGCCATGGTTTTGAACCCTATGAGCAGGTCACCATGGAAAACAATACCATCTACGACTAAGAATTTTGCGGACAGCTTGTGACCCTGGACCACAAATTCTAGCGTTGTGCGACCGCGAACCGTCAGCGGTTTACCTGAGACTCCTCTCAAGGTCTGAATGGCAGACGGCTCTGTCAACATGGCCGCGTGAAGGCCAATGTCTCGGAAAAAGGTGGAGCGGACAATGTTAACCACCGAACCTGTGTCTAGGAAAAGCTGAACAGGCTTATTGTGGACAGTGGACTCGATGAGCGGTCCACATGGGTTGTCATACCGAACATGAAGGCATGACAGGCCGACGAGGTCCCCGGAGTCACAGCTGCTCGAGGCTCGACACTTGTTGACGAGGCTCGACCTGGAAGGTACGGTACGAGTCTCAGCAACAACGTCAAGACACTCGGTTTCCTCACTGTCGGCAAGCGTATCACTGCCCAGGGCGGCGAATGCATTGCGGACAGGGACGGTATACAGCGACTCCGACAGGGTTACTACGTCTTTCGCTGGTTTTGCGGACGCGCCTCTTCCCCCGAACTACTGGAAGGGCTTCTACGAGCATGTGCATTGCGCAACGACTGCTTGCTCCACTCAGCTGTCAGCATACTTCGCAGCTTGTTACACTCATGGGAGGTATGACTGGAAGTATTGTGGTAAACACAGATTCCCTCGCGAGACTGGGCATGGGGACGGTGACGGTTACCTTGATACTGAGCGTGGGGACTGTGACGGTTACTTTGCGGGGACTTAAGTTTGTAACACTCAGATCGGTAGTGCCCACGTTTGCCACAGTTGAAACAAGTCACTACACGCTTAGCGGGTGAGGTTGGGGGTGGTGTCTGCTGGCGACGTTTCGCCCTGGTCCAGGAAGTCGATGACTGCCTTTTTGTATGAGACCAACGGTTGTTACTGTGGTCAATATTTTTACTTAGGCGCGAGTTAGTGGGACTGGGGTTAGAAACTTTGTGGGCTGGCTGTCTGACAGCAGCAGCAAAAGTGACTTCCGGCTGCGACCGCGGGGTCACTGTGGACGGCGCTGGAAGGATGGGTAGGGGATCATCCGCAAAGCGGCAAACCTTGCCTTGCTCGGAAGGCGGCTTGAGCGAGTCGATGGCGTCATATGCACCCAGGACGTCGTGCTGAGGGCCGAGTCCTAGCGCATCAATGGCAGCCCAGAGGTTAGGGGCGGAATCCCTCCGCATGATGCCGACAGCCAGCATGGGGATGATGTCTTTAATAGCAATACAGCCATCACCATCCGCCCACTTAGTGGAGTTGACGGCTTCAGTAAAGTCCGTGGCGGCTTGCTCGAAACGGCAAACGCAAGCCAGGGGGCTTTCGTGCCGGTATTGACATTCGGCCAAGATGCTGGTAACGATGTCAATGTAATTGCGTTGGCGACTACGCCGAAAATAACGCCTAAATTCCTCCTTAAGTTCACCCCAAGACTGAATCTTACAAACGCGCTTGAGCTGCACAAAGGCACCTATATCACCCTGGGTGAGATCCACTGCTGCAACAGCAGCACGAATGTACTGTGTATCCGTTGGGCTATCAAATAGAGCCTGAACAGTCGCCTCGACTGACTGCAGCCATGGCTCTAAACTATTTGCACGACCGCGTGTTCACGCTGGCTGAGGCACCATTGCTGGCACCAACAGGATCTGGACTAACGGCATGGCCACTGCGTGTCTTAGTCATGACGTCAATTGTTGAAATGCAAGTAGGTCACGAAGATGGTAAACAGGTCAGAGCAAGAAATGGTATGCACTGGCTACAATTCAAAACAGAGTCAAAGAGAACTCAGCACCACAATACTAGGTAAACTGCTTAGTGATAGAAATAATTTGAGCAAAACAATAAAAAGGGAAATAGTGATACACTCTGAACACAAAATAAGAGATGTATGCAAGTGAATGTACTACAGGGAAGTGCACAAAAAGAAGCTAAGGATAGTCAATAATTTCACCAGGAATCTGGCAACAAAATTTATGAAAAGGAGTTGAACTGTAAACACTGGTAGCAAAAATTGCACAAAATTAAAATAAATCAGGTACTACACAACACTAAACTGTGCGCAAGCACAGTTTAAAACGATGGCGGGTGCTAGCAGTTGCAAATTGAAATCCAAAAAAAAAAAAGGGGTAATTCACTTGCACAAGGGAAGTTGGCACAAAAAAGATATCAGAGTATGGAATAGTGCCAAAACTCACAGAAGAAAAAAATACACTGTCCAGAATTGCTATATTGCACACAAAATAAAATTAATAAAAATGCAAATTATTAGATTCAAGAATATGGCAAAGGTTAACTGGTGTTAGCAGGTTGTACACTGGCAAAAGAAAAATTTGCACAATCTCAAGGTCAAAACTAATTAACTTCACAAGGAATTTTGGTAATTAATGGTAAATAAGCAGGTTCCCAAAAATACACTCAATGACTTGGGTATATAAAATAGCAAAATGCAATGCACATATGTGAATATTCACTGATAAAACATAGAATATATGTAGAGCAAATAAATGGGGGAACAGAAAAAAAAAATTTAATGGGCTAGGCACAGATTGTATGACTGCAGGTAGAATATACTAATACTTAAGTACTTGAAGATTACACTTATTAAAATAAAAAGAAAACTAACAAACAAAACAGTGCAAGGGTGTCAACAATCTGTGGCTAACTTGCAGGTGCAACTAAAAAAAAAATAACAGCACACAGGAATTACATGAAAACTGTATGTGAGAGGTAAATTGTATAAATGGTTAACACTGAACAATTTAAATCAATAACTGAGGTGCAAGAAGCAGAATAAAAAAACTGGAATTTAAAATGTAGGAGTGCAAAAATAAATTCAGAAAATTTAAGCTGTAGGTAAGTGGCAAAATGTGCACTGATGACACTGAACAACTTACTGAAGTATGGCTTCAGTAACTAACTGTATTGGTGCAGGACAGTTAAATAATGTCACAAAATATTAGGAAATGCTAGGTAAGTCACTGTTTACTTAACTTTGAGTGCAGATGGACGAAGGTACGGCAGGTCCTGGAACTTTCAGTGACGCTCTAGTAACACTACACGCCTCGTAGTATTTGTATACTGCTATGGGGCTTCAATGTCGTAGAAAAACTTATCAGAAAGGACTTGGGAAGAACAGGAAAGACCGGGGTTACTCTGTGGAGGTATAAGATATTAGGAGACGTGGATACCCGGCGTGAACCACAGCTGGTGTTGGTTGTTTACACTGGCAAGCGTGTCTGGGCGCGCTGACTGACTGCGGCTTCAGCACACGGAGAACAAAACATTTACTGCACTACTCGAACGTGCTAAAAACAAGCTTAAGTGAAACTTTGAACTGGGACGAGTAAGTTTTACTGTAACAAATCACTGGGGAAAACAGAACTGGTGATGAACTGGGAATAAAACAGCAAGGGAAAGGGAAAAAAAAAATTTAAACTGGGCAACACAAAAAAAAACTGCACTGGCTGGAGATACGTAGACGCTGAGTAGTTGTAGACACTATGATGAGTCACGAGCTGCTGTAGACGCTGAACTTTGCTGGCTTAGGGGCTAAGCCAACTGGGTTCCCACGTGGCTAAGCCAGGTAGAACTTCTTGGAGGAAACTGGGAAGAACACAACACACATGGACGGCGAGAAGGACGTCTTTGCATAGCAGATAAGGCTGTATAGAGGGCTGGTGTGTTTACACACTGATTAGGTATAAACCAACCCCAGAGCTGCCTCGTGGTCACTCGTGGAGCCATTACTAAGCCAACACCCTAAACGACCTCACCTCTACTTCTTGTAGCTGAGAAGGGCGAGGGACGCTGTAGGAGGCAGGAGAATGGTGCTGGAGAGTGTTGAAGGGCTGTAGAGAGGGTGATGAGGTGAACACGTGACTGCTAAGACTGGAGATGACACCGTGACGCCTATGTCCAGATTTTGTGGGAAAAATCCAGGACGAAGATCTATCTCAGGTCCCGTCCAAGACGCTGGGAGTAGCAGATAACTCTTTTTAGGCCTAGCAGGTGCGCTTGGATGACGACGGATGATGTTGACTGGTGTCGACCGATCCCTCCACCCTGAAGAGGCTCACAATGCCGCTGACTCTGCTGTCACCACTGTTACTGCTGTTCTTGCTGTTGAACAGCGGTTTAGTGCCGATGAAGGTAGCGCGTAGGTAGCATGATACGGCCGTGGACTAGATTGGCTTTAATCGGGTAGGGTGAGTACACAACGGGCAGTGTGAGGAAGTGACCGCAAGCCAGTCCGTGGAGGGGAGTACTTGTGTACGCCAAGTCGGTCGAGGCGGGAGGGTGAGAGAGGGTGGACTGTGCGCCCCACCGACCCTAGGTAGGCTCACAGAGGGCAGCACTGAATGCCGCGAAATATGGAACTAGTCAGAGCAGACGGCTAGGCTGTGTGCTCTGACAGTACAGGCTTGTCTACATATATATATACATAAATATTAATATATATACATATATATATATAAATATTAATATATGTATGTATATATATATAATATATATATATATATATATATATATATATATATACATAAATATAAATATATATATACATATATGTATATATAAATATAAATATATGTATATATATGCATATAAATATAAATATATATATACACATTCACATC
>NW_027195922.1:97500-122600 GCF_038502225.1 Cherax quadricarinatus | reverse complement strand
GGAGGGGTTCAAGGAGGCCAGAGTTACTCCTATCTTCAAGAAAAATAGTAGGTCTGATGTAAGCAACTATAGGCCTGTTAGTATACTCAGTATAATATCTAAAATTCTGGAGAGGGTGGTGTATTCTCAAGTAGTTAAGTACCTTAATGACAACAACATTCTCCATAGCTATCAATCGGGCTTTAGAAGATCCTACTCAACCGACACCTCCCTTATTAATCTGATGGATTACCTGAGAACTGAAATGTCAAAGGGGAACCTCATAGGTATGGTAACCTTAGACCTGCAAAAGGCCTTCGATACTGTCAACCACAATATATTATGTAAGAAACTTCAAGCTATTGGTATAGGTTCTGTAGACTGGTTTAAGTCCTACCTTACCAATAGGAGACAAATAGTCAAAATCAACAAAACGGAATCAGAACCCCTGCCGATAACATGTGGAGTTCCCCAAGGTAGTATTCTGGGTCCCTTATTATTCTTATGTTATGTCAATGATATGCCTATCAGTGTCAAGTGCAAACTCCTACTGTATGCAGATGACAGTGCTCTGTTAGTGACAGGTAAAGACCCACAAGATATTGCTAATGTTTTAACACTGGAACTGGAGTCCTGCAGCAAATGGTTAGAAGACAACAAACTATCATTACACCTAGGGAAAACTGAAGCCATTCTCTTTGGCACGAAACCCCTCAAGGAAGGTTCCTTGATGTTGGTGAGGGGCTCTTGATTTAGGGAATTGGATCTGTGCTCCAGTTCCCCGAATTAAGCCTGAATGCCTTCCACATCCCCCCCCCCCAGGCGCTGTATAATCCTCCGGGTTTAGCGCTTCCCCCTTGATTATAATAATAATTTGGCACGAAACATAAACTGAGAAGGGTAAATAATTTTAATGTTCAGTGTAATGGGGAGCCCATCACTTTGGTTTCATCAGTAAAATATCTGGGAATCCCCTTTGACCCATGCATGTCAGGAGAATTGATAGGGAACAGTGTAGTAAAGAAAGCGAATGCCAGACTGAAGTTCCTGTATAGACAAGCACAGTGTCTATCTACTGAGGCTCGCAGGACCCTATGTCTAGCCCTTATACAATGCCATATGGATTACGCTTGCTCTTCATGGTACTCTGCCTTGACAAAAAAACTGAAAGATAGACTGCAAATCACCCAGAACAAAATCGTAAGATTCATCCTGGGGCTGGGACAAAGAGAACATGTAGGCCAGGATGAATTACAGCAGTTGGATATGCTGAATGTTGAAGACAGAGTAAAACAACTGAAGCTAAATCATGTTTATAAAATTGCTCAGTGTCCAGAATATCTTGCTGTCAATTTTGTCAAGGTTGGGAACCAAAGCAATCACAGTACTAGGGGGAGAGCGCACAACTTTGTAGTACCCACAGTCATTGGCCAGGTGTCAAACACCTTTTATTGTACAGCAATAAAGGAATGGAACAGACTACCCGCACATGTCAAAGACAGTCATAGCATGAACCAGTTCAAGAAGAGTGCCAAAAGGTGTCTGATGAATGTAGCTACAGAAAGGGAGGGGAATGATTTTCTATTTTTTAGCTAACATACGTGTAAATTTTACCTTATTCCTAGTAATGACCCTCGTATTGTAGATAGTCTTAATGACCCTCGTGTAGTAGTCTTTTTAGTATGATAATAAGATGTTATCTTCATTGTAGAATAATAATATATTATAACCTTTATATTATAATAAGGTAAAAGGATCCCAATGGAAATAAGTCACTGTCTGACTTTTTTGGGTTATCCTAGGTTCTCTACACATATGCTGCTGTGTATGATAATTCTATGTAACTGTATTTGTGTATACCTGAATAAACTTACTAACTATGAGTACTGAATAATATATAAATGTTACATCCTACCTAATAATATAACTAAGTCAAATAATAATATAAAGCAATATATTTACGATTTAGCTAATATTGCAAATATAAGCAATATAAAATTATATGAACAGGTAATATACATTATATACATTATGACCTATTCAGGGGTTGCAATATGCCATATCTTCCAAAGCTCTCCATACCTCATCCTTTTCAATATCCCCAGCTGTATAGCCCTTGTGGCTTAGCGCTTCTTTTTGATTATAATAATAATAATAATTTCAATATCCCCACCCAACATTGTTCAATCACTGCCACTCAGTGCACAAGGTACATTTGCTCCTAACTATACCTGGCCCCGTCATTCAACTAGTAACCAGGTTCCAGCCAATAAGAAGATGGTTTTGGCAATCACAGAGGTTATGTGGGTACCACTCTCCTGTCTGCCCTTGTCATTCCCATTCTAGAGCTGGTTGAAGCACGGTCTGCTCTCTTGTGGCTTCTATTCTGCCTTGCTTACTGTGGAGTGCACTAATACCTATCACTGTGCATAGTGTATATAGTGTACATATTGCTGTTCTAAATTGGTGAAGGATAATATAAGTCAAAACTTTTCTGCTGTGTTTATTTTGCTCCCTTTACACCCAGGATAACAGGCCATTTGGACTCCTGGGTTGTAATATGGGTAACCTGTCTGGGAGATGGAGCTGGACTTAGAGAAAGGGTTGAGCCTAGGGTGAAGCTGGTAGCAGGAACATTGTGCAGCTTGCTGTCTGGCATTGCATCAACTTTGCCAATGCTTTACAAATTTTGTGTGTCAGTTACTTTGCTATGGTCAGCCTTGCTATTGTGTGATCGTTCAACAGCTCGCTACTAGCTTGTTCGGTGTGCTCGCTTCGCTACGGTCAATCTTGTAGAACAGTGTGTAGCTTGCTGTCTGGCATTGCTTTACAAAGTTTGCGTGTCAGTTGCTACTAGCCTGTTCGGTGTGAAGAATTTTGCAGTCAGCTTTGCTATTGCATATCCACCTTGTATGTGTATTCTGCAATCGTACTGTGCATAGCTAAGCATGTTCTGCAAATTAACGTGTTATGCTGGGGTATTCTGCAATCGTACTGTGCATAGTGAATAATTTGTACATTGTGGTATGCCACCTAGACGAGTTAGACATCTTGTGTCGGCATATACTTTGTATAACCTACCTAAATTGTCCCTACAGCATTATTGGCAAATTGCTCGTTCCATTGGCATTAATTACGAATGTACTCTCACAGCTGTGCAACTGCGTTCACTGATTACTGACATACTTCGAGAAGAAGAGATGGCACATCAGACTCCTCCCTTTACGGGAGCTAGGGCAAAAACTACTATGTTCTCGCAGAAGGAAGATGATATATCAATGGAGCAAAATAGTATAGTGCAGCAGGGTTGTCTCAAGGTGAATCAGCGGCGTTGGCACTTGAGCTGGCAAAAATCAATCTTGAGCAGACTAGGGAACAGAGAGCATTTGCAAAAGAAGAATTTGATAGGGAAAGAGAAAGGAGGCAGTTTTCGCATTCTGTAAATGATTTTAGTTTACAGAAAGCAGTACAGCTAGATCCCAGCTTCAATGAGGCCGAACCAGAACAATTTTTCGAAAGCTTCAAAAATCAGGCTCGAGCCTTGAGGTGGCCGGAACAGCATTGGGCATCGTTGGTTCACACAGCATTGTTTGGTAAGGCACAGGAATTTACGTCAGTGTTAAATGACGCTGAATTTTCTGATTATCAAGTAGTGAAAACCACAGTTTTGGGAGCATATACATGTATCCCAGCTAAGTACAAGAAATTATTTAAATTAGGCAGGCGACAGCTTGGTCAATCCCTGGTTGATTTTGTGCGACAACAGACCAAAGCTTTTACTAGCTGGTATAAAGCAAGTGGTGTCGCTACCTTCGATGATCTAGTACAGCTTATTCTGATTGACAACCTGCTGGAGTCTGTGGGACCAGAGGTTCGAGTCTTTCTGCAGGATCGTGACTTAACCACTGCATTGGAGGCAGCCAGGTTGGCTGATACCTTTGAAACTAACTGCTCCTTGTCCGAGCAGTCCCGTCTCTCTTTTCAACAGCCTGGCATGAGCAGAAATCGTCAACCTTGGAGAATAAAGTGCCAGCTGGAGGGAGAACGTCTATGTCAGCCAACTAAGTCACCTGGTGAGCTACACTTCTCAACTTATGGTTCACCTGCTGAGAGACAAACTACTCACCATGGTGCATCTCGACAACAGAATCCAGAGAGACACCAGCCAGAGTGACACCAGTTGCAACGTCAGCAGGGAGTAAAGGGCAAGCCTGTCGTCTGCTTCCTCTGTAACAAAGTAGGTCACATCTGTCCCAACTGCCCCCACAAACCCCAACCCATTGGGAAAATCTCTAATATCCCTAGTAACATGTTCCCGAGAGAAGTGGAAAATGGGATTGCCCCTTATTATTGTAAGAGTCTTATTTCCCTTCAGGAAAACTCAGAAACAATTCAAGTCAATACCTTTAGAGATACTGGAGCATATTGCTCTCTTATAAGAGAGGGAATATTACCCCTCTCTAAGAACACTTCCTTGAATTCCTGTTTTATTGGAAGCATTTGGAGGAGCTATATATTCTGTCCCTTTGTATAAAATTTATGTACAGTGCAAATATTAAACTGGGTGCTGTATAGTCCTTGTGGCTTAGCGCTTCTTTTTGATAATAATAATAATAATTAAACTGGGTACTTGACTGTGGGTGTATCCGAAGGATTCCCCATGAAAGATGCCATGTTATTACTGGGTAATAACATTACCACTGCTAGTGTGTGTCCTGAACCCATAAGGATAAATTCTTCTCCGATGTTGGCCATAACTCGGGCAACATCCCAAGGGTTGTCTGGTGAGAATGTTGACCTATCCTTGGACGACTCCGATCTCGGAATAGCCACGTTGTTTTATGAGGCACACCGGCCGGAGCCTCGTAAATCAAGTGAACAGACCCCGATCAAGCCTTGCTATTCCCAGGTTGCAGGATTACCAGATATCTCTGTTTCCATGCCCGAGGGACTGTCCTTCCGGGAGAAACAATGAAAGGACCCTTCTTTAAAATTCCCTTTTCAAGCAGCCATGGGTAAATCCTTTTTGGATCATCTGGTCAAGTATGAACTTGAAAACGATTACTTGATCTGCACTGAGACTGGTAAGGAGATAGAGGGCCGGCAATTGTCTGACAGGTTAGTGGTTCCAACAAAGTTTAGACCTCAAATATTGAATATAGCTCATTATACTTCATTAGGAGGTCACTTAGGAATTACTAAAGCCTTGTATAGAATCACAAAAGAATTTTATTGGCCAAAATTAAAGCAGGATGTGAAAAATCATATCAGGTGTTGCCGAGAATGTCAGCAAGTAGGGAAACCTGGACATTTCATTAAACCTGCACCTCTCCAACCTATACCTGCTGATGGAGAACCTTTTGCAGATTTAATTATAGATTGTGTAGGTCCACTACCTAGGTCAAAGTCGGGAAATCAGTATTTACCATTATGGATAGAGTAACCAGATATCCTGAAGCAATTCCCATGCGCAGTATTAATACTAAAGCTATTCTTAAAGCTTTAACAAAATTTATTTCTTGTTTTGGCATTCCTAAAACTATTCAAAGTGATCAAGGTACTAACTTCGCTGCCAAAGCATTTAGGGAAGCATTAACTAGGTTAGGGATAATCCACAACTTATCCACTGCCTATCATCCTCAGTCCCAAGGTGCCTTGGAAAGATTCCATCAGACGTTAAAAACCATGATGAGAACTTTTTGCATGCATTTTCCTACAGACTGGGATGAATCACTACCTTTGTTGCTGTTCTCAGTACGAGAAACGGTGCAAGAGTCTATCGGGTATAGTCCATTTGAGCTGATCTTTGGGCACAATGTACGAGGTCCTCTTCGGGTGCTCAAAGAAGGATGGATGGGAGAAGACGTTAGCTCAACACTCTACAATCCGTCTTCAAGGTTGCAGGTGGCACGTCAGTTAGCCAAGGCTAACCTAAAGACAGCTCAAAATAAGATGAAACAGAGGTATGACAGAAATGCACAATTCCGATCCTTCCATCCAGGAGACAAGGTGTTGATGCAGGAACCTATACCTGGCCACACCTTGAAAGCTAGATTTATGGGACCTATGCAAATTGTAAGTAAATTATCTGATGTAAATTATGTTGTAGCTCCCATTGATAAGACCTCAAAAGCTAAAACTTACAACATTAATCAATTAAAATCTTTTCATACACCAGAAAAAGTCTCAGTAATGACTCTGTCCTCTTTCTCTGAGGACGACTCTGATTCTTTGCACTCTATCTCTGAAATTAATGTTAAACTTTCAAATTCTGTCCTCCTCAAGGGCCCTAGCTCTTTAATGGAGGGACTATCTGACATGCATTCAACAAGTTTAGCTGAGCTTCTACAGTCATATCCTAATATTTTTTCGGATGTGCCGAAAAAATGTACGTTAGGTTATCATGATGTAGATGTGGGAAACTCTAAACCTATTAAGCTCTCCCCCTACAGAGCTAATCCTGAAAAGCAGAGGCTACTTCAGCAGGAAGTAGAATTTCTGTTAAAGGATGGTTTAGTGGAGGAGTCATCTAGTCCATGGGCTTCACCGTTCATCCTTGTTAAAAAGGCTGATGGAGGGTTTCGTATGTGTACAGACTACCGTAAGGTGAATGAGGTCACAATCACAGATGCTTACCCTCTTCCTCGTCTGGATGATGTAATTGACTTTGTGGGTAAGGCTACTTTTGAGTCCAAGTTAGATCTCCTTAAAGGTTGCTATCAGGTACCTTTGACGGATAAGGCGAAGGAAATTTCTGCCTTCGTAACTCCAGGAGGTCATTATCAATACACAGTTACCCCCTTCAGAATGAAAAACTCCCCCTCTTCATTTCAGAAACTTATCCATCAGGCTATTAAAGGACTTGAAGGCAGCGTACCTGGATGATATTGTTGTGGTGTCTGATACTTGGAATCAACACCTACTTAGACTTAAGGCTCTTTTTGAGACCTTTCAGAGTTCCCATTTAACTGTTAATTTATCTAAATCTTCCTTTGGCCAGGCCACTGTCACTTTTCTAGGCCAGGAAGTAGGTAGTGGTAAGTTGCTCCTAAACTTGCTAAAGTTCTTGCTATTAAAGATTATCCAGTTCCTCATGATAGGAAATCTCTTCAACGTTTCCTAGGCATGATAGGATTTTACAGAAGATTCTGTAAGAATTTCTCAGATATTGTAGCCCCTCTTACCTTTCTTACCAGCCACAAAGTTCCCTTTAATTGGACCCCAGACTGTAAAAATGCTTTTGACAAACCAAAAAGATTATTTTGTACTGCACCCATTCTTTTGTCTCCAGACTTCTCCAAACCTTCTTCATTACAGGTTGATGCTTGTGAGTCTGGGGTTGGGGCAGTACTATTGCAAAACGAGAACGAGGAGTTGCAGCCTGTAGCCTTCTTTTCGGCAAAGTTCCAGCCGCATCAGAGGGCTTACTCTACCATTGAAATAGAAGCCCTCGCGCTGGTACTGGCTTTGGAGCATTTCGATGTTTATGTGAGCCAGACATCGCAGGTGGTCACCGTCTACAGTGATCACAATCCTCTAGTATATCTCCAAGCCATGAAGCCACTACAGACCACTACCCTACCTTCCTCTTGACAAACATTAGTAAACCACCACTTGAATACAACAAAGTTTCATTTAGACTCCATGATGAGGCCTCAATAAGTTCACAGCTGACCTAGAGACTGTTGACTGGCCTACAGAATTCTCCAAGGCCAATGGTATTAATGACTGGACAGACATTTTTCTTAACAAATTACTTAGACTATACAACATTGTCCTATAAAAACGAAACAGATCACAAACAAACGGCTTGGTTGCCCATGGCTAACCAGCACCATTCTGAAATCCATTGATAAGAAACACCAATATGAAAAGCAATATAGACAGGGCCTAATACACAAAAATATTCTTAAACACTATTCATCTGTCCTCGCCAAAATAATAAAGAAAGCCAAACAACTATACTACTCCAGTAGATTCACTGACACAAGAGGAGATACAAAAAGACCTGGAAAACACTCTCTCAGATTCTAGGGACCCACACACTGAAAAAAACCAAGAATATTGTCCTAATGAAACACCACTGCATCCAACTGACACAGCTAACAAGATAAACGACTTCTTCTCAACCATAGGTTCTACTCTCGCCAATAAAATCCCACATACCAATGCCCATGCTGGGGACTACCTAGATGGGAATTTCCCAAATTCCTTCTATCTTGCTCCAACTGAGCCCACGGAAGTCACCAAGATTATAAAGTCACTTAAAAATAACTCAGGGAATCTGTCTCATGTCCCACCATTATTGTACAAGTCACTAGAAACTAGCATCTTCCCGAAACTACTCAAGACGGCAAGGGTTACACCAATACATAAAGGTGGTGACCCTACAGATTTAAACAACTATAAGCCAATATCAAACTTACCATTGCTATCCAAAATCTTTGAGAAACTCGTGCACAGGAGACTATATTCATTTATAACAGCACAAAACATATTAAACCCCTGCCAATTTGGATTCAGGAAAAATAAAAGCACTAACGATGCAATCATAAAAAAGCTAGATCTGCTTTACACAGCACTGGAAAATAAGGAATATCCACTTGGAATTTTTATTGACCTTAGAAAAGCTTTTGACACAGTAGACCACGGCATCCTACTCCACAAACTTGACCATTATGGTATAAGAGGCCATGCGCTTGCATATTTCAAATCTTACCTTACTAATAGGTATCAGTATGTCACCATTAAAGACACAGCATCAACAACACAGCCACTTGATACTGGAGTTCCACAGGGAAGTGTCCTTGGTCCCCTGCTCTTCCTCATATACATCAATGATCTTCCAAACGTATCTCAACACCTGAACCCCATTCTCTTTGCTGACGACACGACTTATGTCATCTCTCACCCTAATCTTGCCACCCTCAACACCATTGTTAATGAGGAGCTGATCAAAATATCGACTTGGATGATAGCCAATAAACTTACGCTTAACACTGACAAAACCTACTACATTATGTTTGGTAGCAGAGCAGGAGATGCGCAAATTAACATTAAGATCGACAACACTCTAATTGCCAGGCATAATGAGGGCAAATTCCTAGGCCTATACCTCGACAACAACCTGAACTTCAGCACCCATATCCAACACATAGCCAAAAAAGTATCCAAAACGGTTGGGATCCTCTCCAAGATAAGATACTACGTGCTGCAAACTGCCCTTCTCACACTATACCATTCACTTATATATCCATACCTCGCCTATGCTATCTGTGCTTGGGGTTCAACTGCAGCAACACACCTATAGCCAATAATAACCCAACAAAAAGCCGCAGTAAGAATAATCACTAAATCCCATCCCTGGCAACACCCCCCCCCCCACTCTTCATAGATCTAAACTTACTCCCTGTTCAGTACATCCACACTTTCTACTGCAATCTACATCTACAGGACCTTAAATTCCAATATTGACCTTGACCTAAAACGCTTTCTTGATAGTTTTGACAGAACCCACAGGCACAACACCAGACACAAACATCTCTATGACATTCCCTGTGTCCGACTAAACCTTTACAAAAATTCAATGTATGTCAAAGGCCCTAAAATCTGGAACACCCTACCTGAAAATTCTAAAACTGCAGACACATTCATCACCTTCAAAACTACCATCAGAAAACATCTTATCTCCCTGATACACCCCGTCAACTAATTACACGAATACCACCTGGTGGTTAACACTTTCACTCACCCATTTGACCATAAGCAGAAATATCAATCTCAATCTCAAAATAATGAATCTTAACTAGTCATAAGTTGGCCTGTGATACTCCAATACTGAAACTATGTATAGTGCCAAAACAAAGGCATTCACATTGCTAAACTCACAAACTAGTATTTAGTCACTTAGCCATAATACCAACTTACCTCATAATTTTGTAATATTTTAAACTTAAGATTTAATTTAAGTCTGCCCGAAATGCCTAGCCATGCTAGATGTTCTAGTGGTACACTCTGTAGTTATTATTTTACTACATGTAAACCGCACAATAACCAAATTCTGTAAACTCAGCATTGTAATCCTTATAGAGAATAAACTCTGAATTGAATTGAATTGAAGAACCACAACACAAGGCTCATGCGTTGGGCTATACTACTGCAACCTTATTGTTTGAAAATTAAACATATTGCCGGCAAAGGCAGTATGTTGGCAGACTCTTTATCTAGAGTCTAACTATATTATTTACTTATATATATTAGGTTAGGATATTAGGTTACTTGTGGTAACCCCTTCCATGCTCTTTTTTTTTATCCCCTAGTGTGGGTTTTTTTTTTTAGTGAGGGGATGCGGGCTACCATCCACCTGTATCTTGGACCTATGCTAGCCCGACTGACTGCTGTCTCACTCTGAGTTTAGGGTTTGGCTTTTGCCACGAGAAAAGCTGAGCTCTGACTAAGAGTTGGATGGTGGAGAGGAAAGGCGGTCCCATTATTTTGTGCCATGGCGGCACGGTTACCACTGGAAGGTGGCAGCCTAATCCTGAGCCTTCTCGGGGTGGGGGTGTGGCATGCAAAGAGTACGTAACCTTTATACGGCGCATGTACACACCCTCATTTACAGGCTATCTCCCCCAACCAGCAAACCAGGTGACTAAGAGTTGACGATGGGGCCCCATCGTTCAACTAGTAACCAGGTTCCAGCCAATAAGAAGATGGTTTTGGCAATCACAGAGGTTATGTGGGTACCACTCTCCTGTCTGCCCTTGTCATTCCCATTCTAGAGCTGGTTGAAGCACGGTCTGCTCTCTTGTGGCTTCTATTCTGCCTTGCTTACCGTGGAGTGCACTAATACCTATCACTGTACATAGTGTATATAGTGTACATATTGCTGTTCTAAATTGGTGAAGGATAATATAAGTCAAAACTTTTCTGCTGTGTTTAATTTGCTCCTTTACACCTAGGATAACAGGCCATTTGGACTCATGGATTGTAATACCACCTATCCACAAAACCACTCATTCCCTCTGTAGTTTGCAACACCTGACCCCTCTTGTACCCACCTAAGTTCTCATGTACTACGAACTTTTCAATTTCCATTGCCAACCTGTGCCTGTGCTGGCCCTTTAACACACAGGCCAATGGCCTGTCACCCCACATCACCTCCTCCAGCCTACCCTGCACCCTCGCCTCATCAAATCTGTCATTGTGCATGTCTCTTATCTGCCCCTTTAATGCTTCAATTTCCTCCATGGAATACACACCTACCACAGCACCCCTCTCATAACAACCCTGCAATCGCCCCTCTGAATACTGTTGGAGTCCATATGTCATCCATGCCTCATTCTTTCCCTTCGCACATAATATTGCCTTATCCTCCTTTTTGCAACCCCATCCCACCACCCCAGTAAATTGCCTGCACCCCTACCCTCACCCCATAAGTCCTCCCACAAACTTTCAAAATCCCCTCCCTCCACCCCCACCCCAAGAAGTCGTACATTCAACTTCCAGTTCCCCGAATATCTCTTAGGCAAACCGTCCCAAATAATATCCACATAAACTGCCCTATGATCCGAATAAACGACATTTATCGTCTGCACCTTTGTCACCCTCACACCCCTTGTCACATACAGCCTATCTAGCTATGCAGCATAACCCCTTATATGAAACGTGTGCTCAACCTCTCAATCCCCACCACCAACTATATCACCCAATCCCACACCTTGCAAAAGATCCCCTAAACCTGCCAAAAAACACCCTGCCCCCCTCGGCTCCACAACCTTCCTATGCACCACACAGTTCCAGTCGCCACCAACTATTGCCACTGAGGGTAAGGACTGCAGATAATATACCAATACATCATGAACAAATTCATTCTTTACCCTCACATCATTCTCAGCCGGCGCATACACACAAACTACTGCCATCTGCTCACCTCT
Source organism: Cherax quadricarinatus (assembly GCF_038502225.1). Taxonomy (NCBI): domain Eukaryota; kingdom Metazoa; phylum Arthropoda; class Malacostraca; order Decapoda; family Parastacidae; genus Cherax; species Cherax quadricarinatus. The sequence continues at coordinate 110,685 of NW_027195922.1, read as the reverse complement.
CCACCACCCATCTATCTGTAACACACGACCCCCACCTCCTTCGCTCCTAAAAACAACAAACAGGATCAGGATTCCCACCCCTCCCTTCAATCACTCCGAATACATCACAAACACTCTGTACCCATCCATCTCCAATTCCTGTCTTAGCTTGAAATTATGTTCCTGCACCAAAACAATATCTATAGCATAATGCCGTAAAAATCCCTGTACCCACAAAAGCTTCTCACTCGCACACAATCCATTAATATTCACTGTCATACACCGGAAACCTACTTATGTGATTTCACCCACTGCCCCATTTCACCTTTCACTGACATGCTACCAGCGTGTCTACTTCTGCAACCTCTCTCTCCACTGACCACTTGAGACCTTCTCCGATCCAACACCGGACCAGGCGTACCTTTGGGGTTCCCATGCACCACATCTACCAACGGCTTTTTCCCCAGCCTCTGTGCCAGGGTCAAAACATCATCCGAGTCAGATTGTGTCGCCGCCCTCTTGTGGTTGACACTTTCTGCATACATCTCCAACTCACTGGATGCCTCCCTGTGAATCTCAGCATTCACCTCAGTAACATTCACCACTCCCCGCAAATCATCTTCCACATTTGCTCATCTTCCAAGTTGCTCATCCTCACTCTGCACAGGACTCCTCACCAACCTCACATCGTCTGCAGAACCCTTCTTCTCAAAGGACTTTTCCTTCGCACTCACCAGAACGTCTGCCTCCACCCACACTTCACCACTCTGCACAGTCTCCCCAGTCTCCAAGGCAGAGGCCTCAGATCCCATAAACTGTGGCAGAGATGGGCTGGTACCCACCAGTGCCAGCTCACACTCCACTTCCTTGCTCCAGGAAGTACCACTTCCATGTACAGATGACTCATCAGCATGACTCACCTCCGGTTCTGACTCTTTCTCCGTCTCACAACCTGGTTCCTGTCGCTGCTACCATCTCCCACACTGGGCCACCATATGGTCATAATTGCTACATAACCTACAAGTCTTCTGCTGCCCAGCATAGTACACCATCACCTGCATCCTAAATTCGTCCAGTATGACGTAAGAGGGGATGGAATGCCTCAACGTCATCTTGAGTGTGAACGTGCCCTCCGGCAAGCCAGCATACACCCCATCCGCCCATTTACCAGCCATCGTCAGGTGTACAGTTCCATACTGTTCAAATACATTCCTCAGGTCAGTCTCGTCCGGCTCAAAGGGCACATTTCGGACTTTCACCCAGGTATAGTGCCGAGACACATTGATGAGGCGAACACGTATCGCCGAGTTAACATCCACACTCCCATCCTGGTACTTGTCGACCAGCCATTCATACACTCCAGCTAATCCCAACTTGCCGAAAATATGATAGGCCCCCGTTGAGTGCCACACCATACAGATCTTGATCCGCAACACCATAGGTTTCATGGATAATTTGCGATAAAAGCACTTGCACAGACTGAGGTGTTATTGTACAATGCACCAATTCAATGCACACTGTGTGCACGCGCCTCCTCACAGACTGTACCATTTTGTGAAAATATGAGTCTCCTCCACTGGCCAGCAGAGGGCAGGAGTCACATGTCTGCACTCTGCTCAGGTCAGGCGGTGAATGAAGGAGTTAAGAGCATTTATGGATGATAAAGTTAGAATTGAGGTGTCAACCTCACATACATAGACGCATGTGAGTGTAAGAAGAATAGTAAACAGTTCAGCTTGAAGGGTCAAGTCCCGGTTATTGATGCATGCTTCAGTTTCTGAGAATCATCACACTGTAGGACAACACCAACACTACCAGCTGCACTCTTGGATTGGTAAACAGAGCCGTAGGAAATTACCTCAAACCAAACTTCTGGGAGAAGCTGGAAATAACTAGAGCATTTGAGGAATTCTAAAGCACATGTAACCTTTCCCTTTCTATCAGTTGATCTTAGTTCTATCAGTTTGAGGTCATTATAATATTTGTGCTGTCTAGTATGCTGACATTTCATTTTTCTCATCTTCTTAAACTTATTAAATAAAAGTGATTCGTCTCTCGACCTCCGGGGAGAGAGGATGCTCACCTAGTCTGCTACGCCTGACCTCTGGTGGTGACTTGTTGTATCTGGATTCCAAGATGGCGGTTCGAGGAGGACAGAGAATCAACACAGTTTGTATTGATCTGGTACATGGCATGCTCAGTGGCGCTACAATGAAACCTTACTACCTGCCATCATCAGAGACGTCCATGGTATTCCCAATGAGGAAGTATATGGTGTGGCTTTGAACGGGATGTCCAGAGTCTTCATGAAATTGAATCGTGCTGGCTTCTACAACAGGATCGTTGACGAGTACCAAGAGTGGAGGATGACTGTGAACTCGGTGGTGAATGTTGTCTTGCACGATGTATCTAAGTACTATATGTGGGTAAAGGTGAGAAACGTACCTTTTGAGGCGACTGCGTATGGCATACAAGAGGCGTTCAACAGTTATAGAAAGGTCCATTCTGATACTATGGGAGTATGGAGGGATGGGCCATATGAGGGGCTACCAGAGGGTTCCTATACCCTCAAAATAACTCTGGCTCGGCCTATACCATCCTACATCACGTTGGTGGGTTACAGGACACAAGTCTTCGTGTACTATGCCAGCCAGAGACGGACCTGCCACTTGTGTAGCTCTTACGATCACATGGCGGCACAGTGTCCTAGGAGACAGGCTATCAGGGAGCCTGAGATGTCGGCTGTGAAGGAGCATCCTTGTGTGTTGATGTTGGAGTTGGGAGATGGGGAAGCAAGGACGACTAGTCGTTGGAGTGAGGACGGCCGAGATGTGTGTCACACTCCCAGAAGGGTCGGGGTAGTCGACGGGGATGTTGGTGACTCCAACGAGACGGAACAAAGTGCCTCAGGAGGGCTTACTGGAGGAGGTATTGCAAGGTTTTTTGGACGGGTTGGGGACCTGTGTCTTAAGTGTTGGTGAGGCCGATGTGATGGAGGAACAGCCACCTGTGGTAAGGACCTCGTGTGGGACTCGCTTGGAGCAAGTGGTGGAGGTGGAGGTCCATTAGGATAATTTGACAGACATGGACATGTGTGTGGGTGACAGCTCTAGGAAGAGGATGGCTGGCATGGCTGAAGTCGAAGGATGGGGGAAAAAAGCTTGGGCAATGGAGGAGGAGCTGTTGGACTAGAAGGATCCAGTGCAGACAGACTTACACAGTGAACGGGGGAGGGGAGGGGATCCAGAGAAAGTCTGGTGAGGCGTCGGGTCGACGTACTGGTAAAAGTGTGGTAGGCAAGCCACAGCGGCATAGAGGGAAGCCACCGTTCATATAACTTTCAGGTGTGTCACCGTTAATGTGAACAGTCTCAGGCCTGAGATCAAAACTATGTGGTTGGTTTGGTTTTTATGTAGATTCAAGGTGGATGTATGTTTCTTGCAGGAGCACAATCATAAGTTTGGTAGTAAGTTGCAGTTGAATGGGTATAAGTTGTACATGAGTTGTGCTTGCAGTTGAAAGGGAAGGGGTGGTGGTAGCGATAAAGGAGACCAGCCCCTTGCATGTCACAAGTTGGGAGCAAGGGGGGAAGGTTGTGTGGTTCGATGGGGTATGGGGTGACAGAAGGCCATGCTTTATAGGAGCGTATATGCTGGCGTCGAGCAATATGCAGGTGAAGGCAGATTTTGTGAGGAACGATTTATTATATCATTTGAGGGGATTACCTGCCATCACGATCATAGGTGGGGATTGAAATTGTGTGATACATGGCCGGGATGTAGAACCGAGGGGGGTGGGTTGTGTTTTAAGTGTCCTGAGGGGTGTGTTGAGGGATGTGGGAGTCGTAGATGTTGCTGGGGGGGGGGGGAAGGTTATATGGTGGAACACACATTCATACATTGGGGGTATGCAGCGAGACTAGACAGAATTTGTCATGTAGGGGTTGGAGGTGGGGAGGGTGCAGACATTTGATGTGGATTTCTCAGATCATAGGGCGGTGATAGTAGATCTGTCGTGGGAGGGTGCTGTGCATGCTTTCCCTTGTTATTGAAAGTTGAATGTGCGGCTGCTTAGGGGGGAGGGTGGGGGTACAGGATTTGATGAGTGGTGGTTAAGGTTTTGGAATGCAAGGGATCGGGCAATGGAGCTTATAGACTGGTTGGAGTTGAGGGCAAAACTGGGGATTGCAGATTTTTATAGGGTTAAGGGACATGTTGAGGCAAGATGGAAATATGGATTGCAGAATTATTTAGAGGGACAGTTGCAGGCTTGTTACGAGAGGGGGGTGGGGGAGGACATTGCACTTCTTTGAGATAGGATTGAGGATATTCATAACAAATGTTTTGATGCGGTACGGTTTCGATCGGGGTTGGAGGACGTGTTGTGGGGAGATAAACCGTCTGGGTATGTCTTGCGTAAGTTTAGGGAATGTAAAAAAGTGACCACGTTATTGCAGTTAGTGGCTAGCTCGAGGGTAAGGGGATACCTGGAAGGTGTGGTCCTTGTCTCCATGGACAGTATGAGCGTTTATGCCGACGAGTGGTTCAGGGAAAAATGGAGAGGGTGTGCAAGACGAGGCACCTGGCAGGAGCTTTTTAGTAGGGGGGTTCATGATGTTTTAGGAGAACAGGACAGGGTGTGGTTGGAGGGTGACATTAGTGATGCTGAGGTGGCAGATTTAGTCTTCGGCATGAGCATGGGCAAGTCGCCGGGGATTGATGATCTGCCTATTGATTTTTAGAGGGATCATTGGGGGTGCATAAGGCATTGCTTTGTTGGGGTTTTGAACAATATGCTAGATGGTGGGAGGATGGGTGAATCACAGTATATGGGTATAGTAGTATTAGTACCGAAGAAGGAGGGGGTGCAGGCACTGAGTGCTTTCCAGGCAATTTCCTTGATGCACGTGGATTATAAGGTGTTTGCAAAGATTCAACGTAATAGGTTGAAGGGGGTTCTGGGGTTGGTTTTACACAAAGGTCAGTTTGGAATTCCAGGGAAGAGTATGCAGGAAGGACACGAATGCATCAGGGATTTCTTAGAGGGTTTTGGAGGAGGGGTTCTTGGGTTGGATTGGGAGAATGCATATGACTGTGTGGACAAGGTGTTTATGTGTGAGAGCTTGAGTGGTTTTGGTTTTGGTGCCAAGGTGGTAGGGTAGGTGGATGCCTTGTATGCAGGAGCAAAGATGCGGGTGCAGGTAAATGGTAGGTTGGGTTGTAAGATTAGTATAGACAGGGGTTTGCGGCAGGGATGCCCGCTTTCCCAACTTTTGTTTGCATGTGTACAGAATCCGTTTTATGAGCTTGTAGGCTGAGATTTGAGTGGTGAGGGGGGGCTGAGGGGAACAGGGGGGGGTTGTGGGTTACGTTGATGATACGATGATCTTACTTAGTGGAAAGGAGGTTTTTTCCAGGGTGGGTGGGGCCATCGAGAGGTTCGGGGCCATTACAGGGATGAGGGTTAATAAGAGCAAGTCGATGTTGTTAGAGGTGGGCATTTGGGTGGGCAGGAGATTGGGTCGGGGGTTTGGGTGGAACATCATGGAGAGGATCAAGATTTGTGGGATTTTGTATATGGCAGACATGCAGGAGAGTAGAAAGGTTAATTTGGAAGTGGTTAGGGACAGGGCGGTGGGCAGGCTACATGGTCTTTGGGCCAGAGATGTCACGTTGCACCAAAGGGCAGTGGTAGTGAATTCGCTGGTATACAGTAAGGTTTGGGGGGTGGCGGCAGTATATCCCTTGAGGAACTGTGATGTAATAGAAATCCAGCAGAGGGTGTTAAGGTATCTTTGGGGTTATAGGAGGGCATGATTGGGACAAGACGTGGTAATGACTGGGGAACATCAAGGGGGATTGGGTTTGTTGGCATTGGGGCCCAGGGTGAGGGCAATTTATGTTAAGATGCGATACCTCAGAGGGGGGGCTCAAGGGTCGTCGTGTGGGGGAGGTGATGAGGGACATTCGTTGTTGGTGGAGTGGGTGGGACCTGGAGGTGTGTGAGGACATGTTAAGGTATATGTTAAGAATCAGTGATGTACGTCGTCCGAGAATAGGGAGGCTAGTGGGAGTGGAGCATCATCGGGATACGTTGCAAGGGGTGGCTGTCTTCCCCACATATGACTGGAAGGTAATATGGGAGGAATTTCGAAAGCTAAGACTACCCACCAGGGTGAGAAAAGTGGTGTACAGATTCCTCATGGGAACATTGGTGTCAAAAGAGGTGTTGAGGCAGATGGGACATGTGAGAGATGCATCTTGTGCGCATTGTAGGGATGTGGAAATGGCCTTCCATACGGTGTATTTTTGTCCTTGGTATAAACCTTGGTAATAAATACCGACAAGTTGGTTTAGAAAGACACGTAAGCAAACACTATAACATATTTATTAGAAAACGTTTCGGTCCTTTTTAGGAAAATGTAAGATTGTAGTTGATGGGTGTTTTTGGGATATTGAGTGAGGGCGGCCCTCAGGGCTTTACTTTTAGACGTGGGAGGGGTGTCATGTGAGGTGGCAATGGCATTAAGGTATATTATGGTTGATTTTTTGTATGTCTCTTGGGGTATGAGGGAAGTGGGGGGTAATGTCAGAATCAAGGCATTAGCGGTGAGTTTTTATAGGTCAGTGGGTAGGAATAGAAGCTTATATGGGGGTCAGTGGGTTACTTCTTTTCCGGAGAGTTATCAGGGTCTGAAGGTGGCACGACTGCTACAGTTGGTGCTGGAGTAGGACGGCAAGGGGTTGGTATCCGGTGGTGAGTGATGGAGTGCTTGGGGAATGGATGTTGTCGGGTAGTGCGGAGATGGTGGCTACTAGTGTGGTGTGGTGATGTGGGATAACTTTTGTTTTGGTGTGTTTCTTGTGTGAGGCTTTCGAATACGCCAGGGATTGTTGACATCTGTGACGAGAGTGTGCAGCATGTTACAGGAGGACATCTGGCCGATGCCAGATGTCCTCGAGGCTAGTGTATGGGCGGCTGAGATGGGTGCTTGTATTCCTCCATAGTTTTCAGGGGGTTCCGGTTTTCTTTCTGCTTTAGTTGTACCTTGCCTGGTAAACAATATATGTCTTAATGGGCATTTATTTAAAGAGTGGGAAGTGCGAGGCTTCTAGTGTTTCGTTGCTGTTCAGGTTTGGTACAATCATGCATATGATTACAGCGTGGTGGTTTTGTATTTGGTTTTGGAGTATTGTGGTGAGGCGGATTATTTAGAATCTTGTATGCTCAGGCAAAAGAACCCAGTGTATTGCTCCTGTTGGTGGCTACAGCGTCAGTCCAGAGTGTATGGTTCTGGGTTTGGGCTGTGGAAATATCGCGTTTGTCATTCTAACGTAACATGTTTTGACATGGTGTAATGATCTGTCTGTATGAAGGGCTTTGTGTGTACTCACCTAATTGTACTCACCTAATTGTGGTTGCAGGGGTCGAGACTCAGCTCCTGGCCCCGCCTCTTCACTGATCGCTACTGGATCATCTCTCTCTCTGCTTCCTGAGCTTTCTCATACCTCTTCTTAAAACTATGTATGGTTCCTGCCTCCACTACTTCACTTGCTAGGCTATTCCACTTGCTGACAACTCTATGACTGAAGAAATACTTCCTAACGTCCCTGTGACTCGTCTGAGTCTTCAGCTTCCAGTTGTGACCCCTTGTCCCTGTGTCCCCTCTCTGGAACATCCTATCTCTGTCCACCTTGTCTATTCCCCGCAGTATCTTGTATGTCGTTATCATGTCTCCCCTGACCCTTCTGTCCTCCAGTGTCGTCAGTCCGATTTCCCTTAACCTTTCCTCGTACGACATTCCCTTGAGCTCTGGGACTAGCCTTGTTGCAAACCTTTGTACTTTCTCTAACTTCTTGACGTGCTTGACCAGGTGTGGGTTCCAGACTGGTGCTGCATACTCCAGTATGGGCCTAACATACACAGTGTACAGTGTCTTGAACGATTCCTTATTAAGGTATCGGAACGCTATTCTCAGGTTTGCCAGGCGCCCGTATGCTGCAGCGGTTATTTGGTTGATGTGTGCCTCCGGTGATGTGCTCGGTGTTATGGTCACCCCAAGGTCTTTCTCCCTGAGTGAGGTCTGTAGTCTTTGTCCACCTAGCCTATACTCTGTCTGCGGTCTTCTTTGCCCCTCCCCAATCTTCATGACTTTGCATTTGGCTGGATTGAATTCGAGAAGCCAGTTACTGGACCACATGTCCAGCCTCTCCAGGTCTCTTTGCAGTCCTGCCTCATCCTCGTCCGATTTAATTCTTCTCATCAACTTCACGTCATCTGCGAACAGGGACACTTCAGAGTCTATTCCTTCCATCATGTCGTTCACATATATCAAAAATAGCACTGGTCCTAGAACTGACCCCTGTGGGACCCCGCTCGTAACAGGCGCCCACTGTGATACCTCTTCACGTACCATGACTTGTTGCTGCCTCCCTGTCAGGTATTCCCTTATCCATTGCAGTGCCCTTCCTTTTACGTGTGCCTGATCCTCCAGCTTCTGCACTAATCTCTTGTGGGGAACTGTGTCAAAGGCCTTCCTGCAGTCTAGGAAAACGCAATCTACCCAACCCTCTCTCTCGTGTCTTACTTCTGTTACCTTGTCATAAAACTCCAGGAGGTTTGTGATACAAGATTTGCCTTCCATGAACCCATGCTGGTTTTCATTTATAATCTTGTTCCTTTCCAGGTGTTCGACCACTCTCCTCCTGATAATCTTCTCCATGACTTTGCACACGATACATGTCAGAGACACAGGTCTGTAGTTTAGTGCCTCGTTTCTGTTTCCTTTCTTAAATATGGGGACTACATTAGCTGTCTTCCATTTCTCAGGTAGTTGCCCAGTTTCAAGGGATGTGTTGAAGATTGTGGTTAGAGGCACACACAGCATCTCTGCTCCTTCTCTAAGGACCCATGGGGAGATGTTGTCCGGTCCCATCGCCTTTGAGGTGTCAAGGTCACTTAAGAGCTTCTTCACCTCCTCCTCAGTTGTTCGTATGTCATCCAACACTTGTTGGTATATTCCCTCTTGATGTTCCCTTCTGTTCTGTCTTCCCACAGCCCTTCCTGTCTCTACTGTAAAAACTTCCTTAAATCTCCTGTTCAGCTCCTCACATACCTCCTGATCATTTCTTGTGAGTTCTCCACCTTCTGTCCTTAATCTGATCACCTGGTCTTTGACTGTTGTCTTCCTCCTGATGTGGCTATACAACAGTTTCGGGTCAGTCTTGATTCTCGATGCTATGTCATTTTCATACTGTCGCTGGGCCTCCCTCCTTACCTGTGCATACTCATTCCTGGCTCTGCGACTGATCTCCCTATTTTCGTGTGTTCTCTGCCTTCTGTACTTTTTCCATTCTCTATTGCACTTTGTTTTTGCCTCCTTACACCGTCGGGTGAACCAGGGGCTTGTTCTGGTCTTCCCGTTGTTACTGTTGCCCTTGGGAATGAACCTTTCCACTGCCTCCTTGCATTTTGTTGCTACATATTCCATCATTTCATTTACTGGCTTTCCTGCCAGTTCTCTGTCCCACTGGACCTCCCGCAGGAAGTTCTTCAACCCTATGTAGTCCCCTCTTTTATAGTCAGGTTTTTCCCATTCTACTCCTGTTATTCTCTCCACTTGCAGCTCTACTATGTATTCAAAGCACAGAACCACGTGGTCGCTAGCTCCTAGGGGACTCTCATACTTGATGTCCTCAATGTCTGAGCTGCCCAGGGTGAACACAAGGTCCAATCTTGCTGGTTCATCCTCCCCTCTCACTCTGGTAGTGTCCTTAACATGTTGGTGCATGAGGTTTTCCAGCACCACGTCCAACATCCTGGCTCTCCATGTTTCGGGACCCCCATGTGGCTCCAGGTTTTCCCAGTCAATCTCCCTGTGGTTGAAATCCCCCATAACCAGCAACTTTGCTCTGCTGGAGTGAGCTCTTCTTGCCACCTCAGCAAGTGTGTCCACCATTGCTCTGTTGCTCTCTTCATATTCCTCTCTTGGCCTCCTGCAGTTCTGTGGTGGATTATACATCACTGCAATGACCACTTTGTGTTCCCCCGACTGAAGTGTACCTGCTATGTAGTCTCTTTCTCCCGTCTCATCTATTCCTTCCATTTTCTCGAATTTCCATCTGTTTTTTACGAGCAGAGCAACCCCACCTCCCCCCCTGCCCCTTCTATCTTTCCTCATGATCTGGTATCCTGGTGGGAAGATTGCATCTGTTATTGTCTCCATGAGTTTTGTTTCTGTAACTGCTATGATGTCTGGGGACTTCTCATTGATTCTTTCTTGCCATTCCTCATGTTTATTCGTTAATCCATCTGCATTTGTGTACCAAACCTTCAACTTCTGTTCTAATACTGTAACTGTGGTGCGGGGGGTGGAAACAGAGGGATCGGTGTGTGATGGTTGGTTTGGATTGTTCAGTTGCCTTGGGGGTGTCGTGGCTGGAGTCCTTCTGCAGGTGTTTCTGGGGGGTGCGCTTGTCCTTCCATTTGATCCTGGGTTATTCTGCTCTCCTTTTTCATTTCCTCCCATTTCTCCTTTCGTTTTTGAACTCTCTCTTTCATTGTCTTCCTTTCGTCCTGTGTTCTGTCTCGGTCGAGGTACACACTCCGGAACTCCTGCTTGCCTCTCAGCCGTGCTTTCTCCTGCAGGATCATGGTTCGGGTTGATTCTGCCTTGAAAATTACTTTGAGAGGCCGATTCCTTTTCTTTGTGAACCACCCAATTCTCCGAAAATTTGCCACCTGGGTCATGTCCCCCTCGCCTATCACCTTCATGATGTCTTCAATCGCTTTTTTCTCCTCCTGCTTTCTTTCATCATAAGTTTCCCCTTTAGCTTCGTCTAGCCCATAGACAAACACGGATCTCTCCCTTTCCACCTCCCACTGTGACTCCCATTGCATCCTCTGATGTGTTTTAGTTCCTTCCCGTGGAGTGTTCCTTCCTTCAGTCCCTTCCCTCGTTATGGCCCCTATGCTTCTTGGTTTATCCTTCCTGCTCACCTGCTCCTGGCCCCCACAGGTATCTGGTAAGGTCCTTGCACATGTCCTAGTTCCTTCGATGTCTTCCAACCTCTCTTTCTGTCCTAGAGTGCTCCCTGTCTTTGTTTTGGCCCCATGTGGGTTTGACAGGACCTCTGCATACAGTTTAGTTTCCATGCTTCCTTCGGACCTGTTGTCTGTGTTCGATGTAGCCATTGCCGATGCTACTTCTGTAATATCTTTGTCTCTGTGCTGTTTCAGATGTCTCAGCTCCTCTTCTAATCTCTCTATCTTGATTTCTGCTTCTGTGGCCTGTTGCTTCCACCTTCTGCATTCTGCTGCTAACCTCTCTTCCATCTTCCTTTCCAGCTCATCTAGTCTCCTTCCCCAGTCTTCCTCCCTTTTTTTGAGCTCTATCTCCCATTCCTCCCTCTCAGATTCGTCCTTGGAACCCCTTGTCCTCATCCTGGTTAGGGGGAGGGGAATAGATGGTTAGGAGAGGGGATGGATGGTTGTGGGGGAGGGGGAGGATGGTTATTGGAGGGGTAGAGATAGTTGGGGGAGGGAGTTAGATGGTTTGGGGGAGAGAGGGGATGGATGGTTATGGGGGAGGGGGAGGATGGTTATTGGAGGGAGGGAGGTTGTTGGGCGGGGGTTAGACGGTTTGGGGAGGGGTTAGGTGGTTTGGGGGAGGGGTAGGTGGCTAAGGTGAGGTGGTTAGGGAAGGGGTGGTACGTGTTTGTGTCTAGTGTTTGTGTCAAGTGGTGGAGGGTGTGTGTGTGTGTGTGTGTGTGTGTGTGTGTGTGTGTGTGTGTGTGTGTGTGTGTGTGTGTGTGTGTGTGTGTGTGTGTGTGTGTGTGTGTGTGTGTGTGTGTGTGTACTCACCTATTTGTACTCACCTATTTGTGGTTGCAGGGGTCGAGTCCTAGCTCCTGGCCCCGCCTCTTCACCGGTTGCTACTAGGCCCTCTCTCTCCCCGCTCCATGAGCTTTATCAAACCTCGTCTTAAAACTGTGTATGGTTCCTGCCTCCACTACGTCATTTTCTAGGCTATTCCACTGCCTTACAACTCTATGACTGAAGAAATACTTCCTACTATCTCTCTGACTCATTTGTGTCTTCAACTTCCAATTGTGGCCTCTTGTTTCTGTGTCCCCTCCCTGGAACATCCTGTCTTTGTCCACCTTGTCTATTCCACGCAGTATTTTATATGTCGTTATCATGTCTCCCCTGACCCTCCTGTCCTCCAGTGTCGTCAGGCCGATTTCCCTTAATCTTTCTTCATAGGACATTCCCCTTAGCTCTGGAACTAACCTTGTTGCAAACCTTTGTACTTTCTCTAGTTTCTTGACGTGCTTTATCAAGTGCGGGTTCCAAACAGGTGCTGCATACTCCAGTATGGGCCTGACATACACGGTGTACAGTGTCTTGAATGATTCCTTACTAAGGTATCGGAATGCTGTTCTCAGGTTTGCCAGGCGCCCATATGCTGCAGCAGTTATCTGATTGATGTGTGCTTCCGGAGACATGCTCGGTGTTATACTCACCCCAAGATCTTTCTCCTTGAGTGAGGTTTGCAGTCTTTGGCCACCTAGCCTATACTCTGTCTGTGGTCTTCTGTGCCCTTCCCCTATCTTCATGACTTTGCATTTGGCAGGATTAAATTCGAGAAGCCATTTGCTGGACCAGGTGTCCAGTCTGTCCAGGTCTCTTTGAAGTCCTGCCTGGTCCTCATCAGATTTAATTCTCCTCATTAACTTCACATCATCTGCAAACAGGGACACTTCTGAGTCTAACCCTTCCGTCATGTCGTTCACATATACCAAAAATAGCACTGGTCCTAGGACCGACCCCTGTGGGACCCCGCTCGTCACAGGTGCCCACTGTGATACATCATTACGTACCATGACTCGTTGTTGCCTCCCTGTCAGGTATTCTCTGATCCATTGCAGTGCCCTTCCTGTTATATGCGCCTGATGCTCTAGCTTCTGCACTAATCTCTTGTGAGGAACTGTGTCAAAGGCCTTCTTGCAGTCCAAGAAGATGCAATCAACCCACCCCTCTCTCTCTTGTCTTACTTCTGTTATTTTATCATAAAACTCCAGAAGGTTTGTGACACAGGATTTGCCTTCCGTGAATCCGTGCTGGTTGGCATTTATACTCCTGTTCCTTTCCAGGTGCTCCACCACTCTCCTCCTGATAATCTTCTCCATAATTTTGCATACTATA